>NW_022605589.1:762108-769285 GCF_008692095.1 Etheostoma spectabile | reverse complement strand
ATCATCCTTAGCCACTCCCTCTAAGTGATCAAAAGATGAAATAGGCCTGGTCAAGAGGTCCTAAGTGTCGAGCCGAGACTAGCCCGACTTTTCCTACCCAATCTATATCTGCTGCCAGGGGCACCTCTAAACAGGGGACATTTCTCTCTTCTTGAAATAAAACAAACGTTCAGAATGATGCAGGGATAGCAAATTAGTGGTGTTTGAAGCACTAGGACCCGGTGTGGTCTCCAACCGTTCTTGCAACAACCTGATCCTTTTCTGCCTGGAGCTGCTTTTAACGGTCCCGTAGTCGTGTAGTCTTGATCCATAACTTCTTCAACACCGATTGGGCCACTGATAAGGATAGGTCCCACAGTGGAAATCGTTGACCGCATCGAGATGCCACGGCTCTTTTGTTTTGCCTTAACCCTATTCAACTACCCGTAGATAGCAAGATTTCACACAAAAAAATAAACAAAAAAAAAACAATTTCTAACGAAGGCCAACTCTAACACCGTCTTGTGAGGGATCCTGCCGACAACGCCACTATTTGTAACCAGGCCCTAATGGAGCTTATGCCAAAGTTAATAATTCCACTTAGACAACGCACATTGGGACCTTGCACAGCCAAAGAGTTACCATAGAATTGGGATTTTAAAATCAAGGGGTGCCCACTACGCAGGCAGGGCCACAAAGTAATCAGAGACGTTGTGAGGTATGACTATGCAAAATGATTAGTGTACATTAAAAGAAATAAAACAACAATTACTTAAAAGACCAAATAACAAACATCATAATATAACAAAGAAAACAAAAGACACAAATGTTGAGGGGTCTGGGAGAAATTAAGTTAGTCTGGTTAAAAAAAAAAAGGTACTCTCTAAATTTAGAAAAAACCACAGGCATTTGTTTTAAAACTATTGGGTGCTACACTGGCACAGTCAAGGGGAGTATAATTAAATAAATGAGTCAATAAAACCACCACATGCAAAATCACACTAAA
This sequence comes from Etheostoma spectabile, assembly GCF_008692095.1. Lineage (NCBI taxonomy): Eukaryota > Metazoa > Chordata > Actinopteri > Perciformes > Percidae > Etheostoma > Etheostoma spectabile. The sequence continues at coordinate 768,300 of NW_022605589.1, read as the reverse complement.
CCATGCGAACATTATTTTAAAAATCAGTTTGTGATCTTCACCACCTGTATCCACCAATGACACAACCTCAATGTTCCTCAATCTATGACCTAGTTAAAAAGTCACAAGACACAAACACTCAGACTGAGACCACGTTCTCCCGAACCACGTAGACACAATCAAATGAAGAATTAAAACGAACCAAAAAACTACGGCGCTTATCAGTAAAGTTATTAAGTAAAAATAATCCAAATAGAAAACACAGTCAAAACAATAAAAACAACAAAACACGGGGAAGGCAAACCAGCATGACCACTAGGACTTTGACGTACTTGGCTTGGCTTTGGGCTGTACGAACAAAAACAGAAAGACATTAGAACCTTTATAGTACCTCTCACAAAAGTGCCAAAACATGCACCAAATCACCTTTGGCGGCGTAGCCCCCGAAGACCCAAACACGACACACAGCAGACGCTTGGCTTGGCTGTGCAACCAAGACCCACACCACGCCAAGGTTAACAGCAGCAGACAAAGAAGACAGGCCAGCTCCTTTCGGCGGAGCCTTTATTTTCCGCCTTGGTACGTGACAGTGAACATGGCAAACCTCTAACCATCGGTTACATATAGAACCACCATATCTTACCTTTCAATACCAAATTATAAGCTTGCAAGCAGGCGTGGCAGGGCCCTTGCACCTCCTGTGCGTCGAGGTTTACTGGCGGACACTGCGCCTTCCAGCCATGCATTGCAGGGCACTCAGGACACTACAATTTGTCACCAATGAAACGGGAACCTTGCTGAGTCGATGAATACGCAAGAATACTATGTAATACAGCTGTGAAGGGGGGCTTGGCAAAAGCCTAGCCTAAAACCATGGACAAAGAGAAAAAGCGAAATATTGCTGAATTAAATGGTAGCTCAACACCAAATAGTCTACATCAAACGGGTAATTAATTATTATCTGATTTCCAGTGTCCAGACCTGGCGTATGTAGTATGGCCCAAAAAATATGATACATACATCTTACACACAAAACCACATTAAACCACAACACACATGTTCACTTCAAAGGCGGGCAAAAAACGTGACGTGTTCTGCTGAAAAAGCAAGTGGTTTTTAAAGTTGGTGGCAGTGATACATTATATATAACAAATAGCATCACCCACATTGCAAAAAGAAAAAGTTAATCTGGCCAAATTGACATGCAAAAAAAATGACAGTTAAACACTTACAATTGGCACAAGGTGTTCAAAAAAAGAAAACATTTCATAGTATTGAGTTCACAGACAAAAAGTCGATCTGACAGCCACTTTCAGGCGTATGGACTTGAATGTGGAGGTCGTTTGGACATTGAGTCTGTAGTAGTAGCTCCCCAAAATTTCGCCTCTTTCAAACAATTGTTGGAAGTGGACATGAACAGTACATTTTGTCTTGGACTTAACCATTTACACATTACGTTCGAGTGATTGGGGCTATGCACAGCAAATACATAGGGTGGAGGGAAAACCTCATTTATAAATGTGGGACGATATGTTTAAACGAGCATCTTACAAACTCTTTCTACGCTATTGGAAAAGCCTGTTACAAAATACAGAAGTGGTGTGGATGTGGATGAGGCCCCATTCATCAGATGTCAAACAGTTAGATGAGGGAACATTGTGCGTAAGGTTATGACCCTGGCTCATAACGTCTTGACGCGCTCCAGGAGGCGGGGATCAGGGGGGGGACCGGGGGGAAAAGAATATCGGAGGTTTGGGCGAGGGTTTGTGGGATGAAGGCGTATACGCCAGAGGGGAGGGTGTCCCGCGCGGTCAAGGAAAACCACAGTGTGCACTGGTGTGTCTCTCTCGTGAACGCGAACAGATCCACCTCCGCTTCACCGGAACCTGCTCCAGAACGTTTGAACGGATGAGTGGGAGTCAATTCCACGCGTTGTGGGAGGGCCCCACCTCGACACTAAAGTCTGGCTGCTGCCCGCGTTCAAAATCACGGGGATATATACTGCTTGAGAGACAGAAGGGCTGTGCGCCCACAGCAGGATGAGTCTGGCTATTTCTAAACAGCCGGGCTGAGGCGGTTCTGCCGCCCGGAGGTTTAGGAATGCCGCCGCGTGATGTTGTACGTCCTTACTACAACATGGTGTAAAGTGTTTCAACACCTTGTTCAACATCGCTGGACAGCTCCAGGCATTTATGTGAGGGACGAGGGGGATGGAGGCCAGGACCCTCCCACACTGTGACTAGCACATTTCCCCCCAGCCAGGGAGGGCTACTGCGTCTGTGTACACCGTCACATATGACGTCACTCTGACAGGGGCACCACGGAAAAAGGTTTGGGGGGACTCCCCCAGTATGCCAGGGTCTGATTGGGAGGGAATGAGGGATGGACAGCCATTCCCATTTGTGGCGAAATGGGATCGAGCGCTGGCGGTGAAACCACCTCTGACTTTCCTCCTGTGGAGGGAGACCCGGGGGAACCACCGTGGTGCCGCGGACATCATTCCCAAGAGCGCCCTAATGACAGCGCGGATCTACTGTCGCGCGCGGCCTTGAAGCGGAACAACAGAGAAGTCAGGGTTTCCTGCCTCGGTGCTGACAGCTGGCTCTATGCTGATCGAGCATAATGGCTAAGCCAGATAAACTATCGATTGTGGGGTGCTCTTCTTCCATTTATGGCAAAACCAGGTTTGTAGGTGTGCAGAACCTTCATGTGTGCGCGCCGCCGCTCCGAGAGGGGGCTAGACTGAGCAGATCGTCCAAGTAAAACCGAGGACTCTGATGCCCTCGCCCGTAGAGGCTGCGAGCGCGTTCACAGGCACTGGAAAAGGTGCGGGGGGATAGTGGTATTCCGAACGGCTAGCCGGTTGAACATGGCAGTCTGAGGCGCGGCCAAAAGAGTCCATCGGGGCTATGGGGGACCGTACAGAAGATGAGTCTAATCCGTGGCAGCTGAGGACATGTGGAGCCAGATGTTTTGCCTGGGCCACAGTCTGGCCACGCGTGTGTGACACGGACAGTGCCCACGTGGACGCCGTGGTCAGGGTAAGGATGGCGGGTTCATAGCCTTACCAATCTCCGTGGCAAGCTCCGAGGGGGAGGGTCGCGGAGAGTAGAGTAGTGGGCATCGCGGAGACGCGGAGAGCCAGTACGGCGATGTTGTTTTGTGCCCGCCAGCCCCATGGCGAGGCAATTGGTGGCTCCGGTCAGTGACTGGAGCGCACACTTGATCCTGGGGAGCGGGGACGGCGTGAGGCTTCGGTGGCCGAGAAGAAAGAAAGTAGCTTTGGAAGCAAAATGGACGCCAGGTCCCCCAGGGAAGGGACTGAAGGAAAACTAGTCACGTATCGCACTGAACCAGAGTAAACGGGGGCCTAGAGAGAGACGTGAGCATTCAGTGTCCCCAGGCTGGAGGGAAAGCTCCTCCACCAAGCATGGCCGAAGCGCTCCGCGAAGCTGCGGCCAGAGTGGGGGCCGTCCCCGCTAGCCTTGGCCAACCAGAAAAGATTCCGCCCGTCGAGGGTGAGATCTGGAGACGAATAGACGGCGGCGCAAAACAAAACCTGGCAGGAGGAGTGGCGGCGGAGTGAGAGCCTGGCCGGCGTGAACGGCACCCAGGCAGGCCTCGCAACGGGGGGGGAGGTCCGGCCGGCAGGATGTAGCCGGTCGGCAGGAGGGGCAGGCCACGGGCACGGCCCGGAAGGCCTGAGCTGAATTCATATGCAAAAGTTTGAGAAAAAGTGGGAGGGCGAACAAGGGTCCGCTCGTATATAGAGTAAATGCGGGACGTAGTGAGGCCCGCGCTGGACGCTGGCGCGGGAAGAAAATCTTCACGACTCCTGCGCCATGCGCTAAGGGATTAACCCAATAGCGTTAGCCCTTCGAGGGCGATAGCCTATACGAACTAGACCACAAAAATGACCTCCACTTCAGATGCTTTCCCAGAATGTCTTTCCTTCACCTGATTCTTGTGAACCTCCACAGGTGGCTGCTTAAGGCAGCAATCCTGGTCTATGCTCACGGACCTTGCCCCCAAGTACCCAGTGCTTCTTATGGTGCTTACTGGCTAGCCACAGAGATGCAATCTGTTTAGTGACCACCAAGGCAGACACTCTGTGGTTGGTACTCAGGAAGTGAATCCAGTCTGAAGCTCTCAAGTTTCATCAAAGGTGATGGCCTTTCAAACCCATACTAATGGATTAGCAGGTGTTGCCAGCATGAATGCCCAAACATTGAGCCCTCTGTCGTAACAGGTGTGTTGGGGTTTCCCCAGGACATAGGGGCCACCACCCAGTGTGAAGGCGATAGTCCACCCAATTGCCATTTAACTGTTTTTTGTTTCTCAGAGGGGCTCGGGGAAGGGCGGATAACCCTGATATCTGAGGGAGCACAGGAGTTAAATGAACGTTGCTTGTATGCTCTACTTTTTCAGAGTCGGTCCATTTAATTTCCAGTCTGGTTCAAGTTCCTTGAGCTCTGCCACAACAAGCGTTAAAAAATGTGATTCACTATTCGGCTTGCTTTTCCAAACTCTTAAAGCGGTTATACATTATGTTGGCTTGCACGATTTTTTGGTGACAGCTCTATGACTTGACACGGAATTGGCCATATTAATAACACTTACTGTTGAAAACTGGAAATCCATCACAGTTCCACAGAAACTGATATGCTCATCGGCCCCCTATTGTCCACTCTGCTTGAGTTTTTTGATTCCAGCCCCTACACTGAATATCTGAAACAATGCCTGGGATGGTCTCTTTCATTTAAAAGTATCTCAGATTTTTTCACCAATGGTCCACAATTTGGGTTGATGTAGACTACGTTAGCCAGAAAGTAAGACACAACCCTTAACATTCTCTCAAAGTCAAATCTCACCATTACAAGAATTTGGCGCCTTCTCTCTGGGCCATTTAAAGCTTCACAGGTGATACAATAAAAAGGGGGCACATAACTGGCCAAACTGCATCGCTTTAATAAAAAAGACTTATGAGGTTGCTGGACACCAAGCCAGGGGAAATGTCATAAACATGGTAAGAAGATCATGAAGAGCTACCCTGGCAATGTGCCCTTATTAAATATGACATGAAAGAGCAGACTCTGGCCTTTTGCTGATGGGGTAAGACACAAGGGATACAGGATCTAATCAGGGTTCTGTAATACAGACAGATGCTCCCTTCATACATAAAACACAAATTTTTCTTTTCGGGCGGGGTTCAGGGATACTTTTAGTTGTTCGCAGAGGGGAAAATGAAAATCTTACTAGTTGCTATTATCAACTTAGTTTATAAAAGTCTTATAAAAAGTTGTAAGGCAGCATTATGACAGGGTGGTGACGAGATCCGTTGTACGTGCTCTCGCGGCAGATTAAAAAATGTGACGAGGATTTCGTGTTGAGGTGAAAAGTTGTCTCGTGAGGCGATCTATGACTGTCCGCGTGATGGAGCGTGCAATACTATGAGATCCCCCGGCCACTTTTCATCATTTGTGTGGCACTTGGTCTCAAATGCTGGCAGAAACAGTCGACATGCGTATATTCTTGAAAAAGAACATGACATATCTTAGGCTGTTCGTGGTCGTTTCTCTCTTTTTTCATGCTTGAAGAAAAATTGTTTCTGTTTCGCACTTGTAGTTTTGAGAGGAGCAGTACTGGGTTATTGATACATTCGTTTGCAGGTTAAAGTGTGATTTTTTTGTTATTTAAATCTATTTTATTTAGACTGTTTATGTTTTTACGTTCAGGTTTGTGGAAAGGTTAGATTTATAGTGTGAAATTGAAGGGCCAGAAGCCGTTGTAGAGTTCTACAAATACATGTTGCAGTGTTGCGTCCCTTACTGCATATAATTCATAAAATAGTTAAAAAAAAAAGTTAGATAAAATTAATCAGTAAATAGTTGATTTCAAAATGATAGCGATATTGTTTTGCATTTTGTGATTGTTCAAGTTGTGACATAAAAAAAACTTATGATTCCCAGTCATATATTTCATCGAGGATTCTTTAAATTTTTTTAAAAAATATCGTTTCTCGTCTCGTAAACCCATCTCGTGAGTGTCTCGCGCGTGGAGTAAGCGTTCGTCACACCCCTATCATTTCTGTAACACCCACTCTTCTATCCTGATGCCATGGGCACCTCTAAACAGGGGACATTTTCTCTCTCTCTTGGAAAATAAAACACACGTTCAGAATGAGCAGGGATAGGCACATTAGTGGTGTTTGAA
>NW_022605589.1:761939-762098 GCF_008692095.1 Etheostoma spectabile | reverse complement strand
CCGGTTGTGTCTCCACCCGTTCTTGCAACAAATGATCCTTTTCTGCCTGGAGCTGCTTTACACGGTCCCGTAGTTCTTGTAGTTCTTGATCCATAACTTCTTCAACACCGATTGGGCACTGCTAAGGAAGGTCCCACAGTGGAATATCGTCTGATCCCT
>NW_022605589.1:761755-761929 GCF_008692095.1 Etheostoma spectabile | reverse complement strand
ACTGCTGTTTTGCCTTAACACTATTCAACTACCCGTAGATAGCAAGATTTCACACAAAAAAAAACAAAAAAAACAATTTCATAACGCAGCCAAACCTCTAACACACGTCTGTGAAGGTGGATCCTGCCGACAACGCCACTATTTGTAACCAGGCCCAATGGAGGGCTTAGCCAA
>NW_022605589.1:761423-761566 GCF_008692095.1 Etheostoma spectabile | reverse complement strand
AAACAAAAGACACAAATGTTGAGGGTCTGGGAGAAATTAAGTTAGTCTGGTAAAAAAAAGGTACTCTATAAAATTTAGAAAAAAACACAGGAATTTGTTAAACTATTGGTTGCTACAATGGCAGCAAGTGGATTATATAATTA
>NW_022605589.1:760954-761089 GCF_008692095.1 Etheostoma spectabile | reverse complement strand
AACTAAAACACGGGGAAGGCAAAACAGCAGTGACACTCGGACTTTGCGTACTTGGCTTGGCTTTGGCTGTACGAACAAAACAGACAGACATTAGAACCTTTATAGTTATCTCACAAAAGTGCAAAACATGTCACC
>NW_022605589.1:759600-760857 GCF_008692095.1 Etheostoma spectabile | reverse complement strand
CAGCAGCAGACAAAGAGACAGTCAGCTCTTTCGGCGGAGCCTTTATTTCCGCCTTGGTAACGTGACAGTTCACATGGCCAACCTCTAACCAATCGGTTACATACGCAACACCATATCTTACCCGTTTCAATACCAAATTAAAGCTGCAAGCAGCGTTGGACGGGCCCTTGCACCTCCTTGTGCGTCGAGGTTACTGGCGGACACTGCGCCTTCCAGCCATGCATTTGCAGGGCACTCAGACACTACAATTTGTCACCAATGAAAAGGGAACTCTCTGCTGAGTTCGATGATACGCAAGACTCTATGTAATACAGCTGTGAAAGGGGGCGTGGCAAAAGCATAGCCTAAACCATGACCAATGAAAAAGGAAATATCTGCTGAATTAAATGGTAGCTCACACAATAGTCTACATCAAACGGGTAATTAATTATTACTGATTTCCAGTGTCCAGACCTGGCTGTATGTAAGTATGGCCAAAAAATATGATACAATACATCTTACACACAAAACCACATTAAACAAAACACTACATGTTCACTTCAAAAGTGCAGGTGCACAAAAAAGTGAGTGTTCTGCTGAAAAGCAAGTGGTTTAAAGTTGGTGCAGTGCTACATTATGATATAACAAATAGCATCACCCACATTGCAAAAGAAAAGTTAATACTGGCCAAATTACATGCAAAAAAATGAAGTTAACACATTACAATTGTCACAAGTGTTCAAAAAAGAACATTTCATTAGTATTGTTCAATGGATCAAAGCAGGGCTACTGCAAACAAGACCAACTGTAGAGTTCACAGATCAAAAAGTCGCTGACAGCACTTCATGCGTATAGGACTGATATGTGGAGGTCGTTTGGCATTGATGTCTGTAAAGTAGTAGCTCCCCAAGAATTTTAGTCTCTTTCAACATTGTTTGGAAGTGGAATGACATACATTTTGTCCTTGGACTTAACCATTACACATTTACGTTCGAGTGATTGGGGATGCACAGCAAATACATTATGGGTGTGAGACACCTCATTTATAAATGTTGACGATATGTTTAAGTGAGCATCTCTACAAACCTTTCCTCCGCTCTTGGCAAGCTCTTTTACTAAAATACAGAAGTTTGTGGATGTGGATGAGGCCCCATCATCAGATGTAAAACAGTTAGATGATGGAACATTGTGCGAAGTTATGACCCTGGTCATAACGCTGAACGCGCTCCAGGAGGCGAGGGATCAGGGGGACCGGGGGAAAAGCATATAGGAGGGTTT
>NW_022605589.1:756654-759575 GCF_008692095.1 Etheostoma spectabile | reverse complement strand
TGTTTTGGGCCAGGGTGTGGGAGAAGGGCGTCTACGCCGAGGGGAGGGTTGTCCCGCGCGGTCAAGGAAAATCCAACAGGTGTGCACTGGTGTTGTTCTCTCGTGAAGCGAAACAGATCCACCTCGCTTCCAATGCCGAACGATGAACTTCCAGTACAGCGTTTGTGAACAACGTAAGTGGGATTCACATCCCACTCGTTGGTGGGAGGGCCCCCCCCTCGAAATCAAGTAGGCTGCCCGGTTCAAAATCCAGGGGATTATATACGGCTTTGAGAGACAGCAGGTGGCTGGCGCCCACAGCAGGAGGCGTCGGGGCTATTCTAACAGCCGGGCTGAGAGCGTTATTGCCGCCATGGAGGTGTATGAAAGCCGCCGCCGGGATGTTGTCCGTTTACTACAACATGGTGTAAGTGTTTCAAACACCTTCAACTCGGCCAGCTCCAGGCAGTTTATGGGAGGAGGGGGGAGGAAGGCCAGCCCACCCACACCTGTGACTCGCACATTCCCCCCAGCCAGTGAGGCAAGGTCTCGTGTACACCGTCACTATATGACGCACTCGGCCCAGGGAACACAGGAAGACAGGGTTTTGGGGAAAAAACTCCCCAGTATGCCAGGTTGATGGAGGAATGAGGGATGCGAGAGGGACAGCATGTAGCCATTTGGGTCGAACTCGCGAGACAATCGAGCCGCTGGCAGGTGAAAACCACCTCTGGGACTTTCCTCATGGGAGGAGGACCCAGGGGGACCCACCGTGTTGTGCAGCGGGCATCATTGCCCAAGAGCCGGCATAACTGACAGCGCTGACACGTCGCGCGGCGCCGAGGGAACAACAGAGAAGTCAGGGTTTCCCGCCCTCGGGTGCTGACAGCTGGCTCTCATGCTGATCGTGCTTCATGTCTACGCCCAGATAACCTATCGATTGTTGAGGGCGCTATTCTTCCAATTTATGGCAAAACCCAGCGTGTGTAGGTTGCGGGAAGAACCTTCATAGTGTGCAGCGCCGCCCGCTCCCGAAGAGGGGGCTAGAATGAGCAGACGTCCAAGTAAAAGAGGCTCTGATGCCCGCTCCAGTAGAGGCGGTTTTTGGTACGCAGCCGGTTCCAGGCACTTGGAAAAGGTGCGGGGGATACGTGGTATACGAACGGCAGACGGGTTCTTGAAACTGGCAGTCTGTAGGCGCGGCCCAAATGCCATCGGGGGCGATGGGACACCGTACAGAGTCGCGTCTAATGTCGCTGGCAGCTGAGACATGTGGAGCAGATGTTTGCTGGGCCACAGTCTGCAAGCGTGTGACACGGACAGTGACACGCGGAAGCAGGGGTCAGGGTTAAGGATGGCGGTCATAGCCTTACCAAATATCCGTGGCCAAGCTCCGAGCGGGAGGGCGCCGGGAGTAGTGGCCATAGCGGGAGACGGCGGAGGAGGCCAGTTAAGCGATGTGTTTTGATGCCGCCAGCCCTGGGCCGGCACCTTGGTGGGGCCCGGCAGTGACTTGAGCGTCACTTGATCATGGGGAGAGGGAGGAGTGGCTTCGGTGGCCGAGAAAGTAGCTGTTCGGAAGAAAAATGGACGCCAGGCTCACCTCCAGGGGAGGGACTGAAGGCAAACCTCGTTCCGTATTCGCCCTGAAACCGAAGGGTAAAAGGGAATAGAGAGAGACGGGAGCCTTCAGTTTCCCGGCTGGGAGAAAGCCTCCTCCACAAATGGCAGAAGCTCGCGAAGCGCGGCCAGAGTGGGGCCCGTCCCCGCTAGCTGGCAAAACAAGAAACGCTTCGCCCGTCGAGTTAGCTCCTTTAGACGAAGGCGGGCGCCAAAATGGCAGGAGGCGTGGCGGGGAGAGCCTGGCACGGCGGTGAACGGCAACCCAGGCAGGCTCGCAACGGGGGTGGAGTTTTCCGGCGGGAAGGATGTAAGACGGTCCGGCAGGGGGGCAGGACACGCGGGCACCGCGGAAAGGTTCTTGAGCGGGGGACTTTCATACTGCAAAGTTGAAGAAAAAGTGGGAGCCCGAACAAGGGTCGCTCGGTATATATCAGTAAATGCGGGGAGTAGTTTGAGGACCCGCGCGGGACGGGCTAGGCGGGAAAAGAAAATCTTCACGGAAATTGCGCCTGCGCGAAGGGATAAAACCATCGCGTAGCCCTTAGAGGGCGAAGCTATACGAAATAGAACAACCAAAAAGGACCTCCACTCAGTTGCTTTCCAGAATTTTCTTTTTCCTTCACTCTGATCTGTGACCTCTTCGACAGGCCCGGGTTCGATGGCCACGCATTATTCCTCCCGGTCTATTCCAATGACTCGTCCGTTTTACTGCCCCCCATTTCAGTACAAGTCTTCATTATGGTGTTTTTTTTTTTTTTCTTTACGTCTAGCCCAAGAGATTTGCAATCGGTTTTAGTGTAACACCACGGCAGACACCCGCCTTGCCGTGGTATCAGTACAGGAATCCAGTCTTGAAGTCTCTCAGTTTCTCAAAGGTGATGGGCCTCCTTTCATATTAAACCCAATCTACTTTGGATTTGTACGCCAGTTGTTGCCCTTGCATTGCATGCCAACAATTAAAAATTGTACATATCTGTCCGTAAAGGTTGTTTTGGGTTTCCCAGAAGTAGGGGGCACAACCGTTTGTGAAGGCAGGCATTAGGTCACAACCAATCCACTTGACATTCATTCGTTAACTCGTCTTTTTTGTTTCTCCTCACCAGTGATGGCTTTTTTTTATCTTCTTCCCCCTTTTTTCCCCTTCGGGGGTTTACGGGGCACCAACCCCGGACATCCGCCCTGGCGGTTTATGAATGCCGCCGCCGTGATGTTGTCCGTCCTTACTACAACATGGTGTAAAGTGTTTCAACACCTTCAACATCGTGGACAGCTCCAGGCAGTTTATGTGAGGGAGAGGGGGAGGAGGCCAGGCCCCTCCC
>NW_022605589.1:756270-756384 GCF_008692095.1 Etheostoma spectabile | reverse complement strand
CATGCCCAAGAGCCGCATAACTGACAGCGCTGACACTGTCGCGCGCGGCCTGAAGCGGAACAACAGAGAAGTCAGGGTTTCCTGCCTCGGTGCTGACAGCCTGGCTCTCATGCT
>NW_022605589.1:745900-756260 GCF_008692095.1 Etheostoma spectabile | reverse complement strand
ATGTCTACGCCCAGATAAACTATCGATTGTGCGGGCGCTCTTCTTCCAATTTATGGCAAAACCCAGCGTTTGTAGGTGCTGCAGAACCTTCATAGTGTGCAGCGCCGCCCGCTCCCGAGAGGGGGCTAGAATGAGCAGATCGTCCAAGTAAAGGGAATCTATGATGACCCCTCTACACCGAAGAGGCTGGAGCGCCGTTATTCCATGCACGTGGAAACGGTTGCGGGGGGCTAGGTGAGTCATCCGAACGGCAGCCGGTGAACTGGGACGAACGGGCCCTCTTGGACAGGAGAGCGCACGCTACTCGAGTTCCTGGCTGGGAAATGATTTGGGATGTGTGAAAGTAAGCGTCGTTTCAAGATCACGGCATGTAACAATCGTTGGGTGAGCATCAGGACATCCAACAGTGCCTGATGGTATGAGCATGTTGGAAGGGGTCGCAGACATACGGCGGTTTGGTTTCGACAGGGTAGAGGATGGGTTTCGCAGGCTCCTCCGACTCGTCGGGGTGAGGAAATAGCGAGAGTAAAACAAGCCTCGTTTTCTCACCTGGGGGAGCGGGAGGGGAAATAGCTCCGCTCGCCAGGAACCATTTAACTCTGAGCGTCATGCGTCTGACTTGCCAGGGATGAATACCGTCGTCTCTCAACACACCGCGGGAAAGGGGGCGGGGGGGCGGCGAGGCGACAACTGGAGTAGTGTAAACCAGTGTTATCAGACTGATTGGACGCCACTGAGGTCCATGTAGTGCAAGCCAACCAGCCCGCGCTGCACATTGAAGTGGGGAAGCCCGTCTGCGTGTTGTCAGCCGACATGGAAGCAGGGAGCGCAGAGCCCATACGCCGTGGGCGGGAGACGAGGTGTATCGCCCGTCTAGCAGCCCAGGTAGGCTTTTCGGAAAGGGCAGTGGCCGGCGACGCCGTGTGGGGCGGGGAGCGGTTAATGGGTTAACCGACCCCGCACCCCGCAGGCACAGCAGTGGGAGGTGGGTGGGAAAGTGTCGTCGTCCACGTGTGGAAGGCGCTTCATTTCCGCTTGCTGCGCAGCTGGGGACGCCAATGGCCGACCGGCGTCCGCGGCGACGGCATGGTGTGTGCTTGTGTGGGGACCAACTGTTTTTTGTTCCATAACGTGCCTGTTTAGAGCAAAACAGGGACGTTCGATGAGGGAACAGCTCTTAGAGGGTGAGGAGTAGCCCGTAAAAGGGCGGTGTGTTCAATACTATCAGCTGAAGAGGGACAGTCGGCCACGCCGTCATTGCACCGCCGCTGTGCTGTAGGGTGCTCGGGAGGGAGATGGACAGGTGGGGGCGCTCTCATGGTCCTCCGGCCTCGGCAGGTTGCGGCCGTGTGGCATTTATGTCGCTGTCGGGGGGGACAGGGTGGAGGCCCCGACGCGAAGATTGGGAAGACGCAGCCGCAGATGAGGCTGCGCGGGCGCTTCCGCTTGGAAGGTTGTATGGGCGGCTGTGCTGTTGGGAGGAGCCGTGCCACGAGCGAGCATCCGAAGCCGCGCTGGCGCCTCGGCGAGTTGATGGAGATTGAGGGGGGGGGGGTGGGGTACGTGTCATAGTAGGGCGGCCCAAATGTCCATGGGGCTATGGGGACCGTACAGAAGCGCGGTATAGTCCGTGGCAGTGAGACGGTGGAGCCAGATGTTTTGCTGGGCCACAGTCTGCCAAGCGTGTGACACGGACAGTGCCACCGTGGACGCCGTGGTCAGGGTAAGGATGGCGGTCATAGCCTTACCACATCTCTGTGGGCTCGACCGTAAGCCTCCCTAATGGGAGACGGGACTTGGGGTGAAGGGTCCGTGACCTTAGCACAGGAATGCTGGCCACTTCACCCTGACCTGTTGGAGGTATCCCAGGGCACACCAAGATCAGTGAAGGAAAGGAGACATTTCCTGGCCAAGCCTTGAGGGCGAGGTATTTTGTTGTTTATAGGCATTTCCTGTTTTGACAAGCATTTGAAAACAGAAGTATGGAATCATCTTGTTTATTAGTTTTTTGCGCAATGCACCCTCTTCTTCAGGATGCCATCAAAGTGAGGCAGTGTGGATATGGCAGAACAAGCTCTGCGAAAGTTTCGATGCTTAACTTTGAGAAAAACTTTTGCGTGCTGCGAATATGCTTCGTTTACTATGTGCATTAGTTAAGGACACTTGCAGCAGCGTGCACACTGGAGACCACCTGGAGATGGCAACATCACGTTTCCATTTGAGTCATTTAATGGTACTTTGCTTGTAGGTTTTTCAGTGGACAACAATCACATGTGCCAACACAAACTAGTGAATAGATTTCTTCCGTGGGGAGGGATATTCTCTCAACAAAAGCAGGGACTACACTGGCAACATGCTAATGACACCATAAAGGCTTATTGACACAAAAATTCAGAGTACACTTATAGCTTAAGACAAGAAATCATAAGGAGTTGTTCATAGAATATGTCAGAGGTGTTTGGCTCTGCCCGAAGAAAGGTGGTAGCACACTGTGTTGCAGAGGATGGCTATTGAAAGTGCATTGGATGTGACGTTTATTCAGGTTTATTTATGGATCCGTTTCATTGTTTGCAGGGTGGTCTTAATTCATTCAGATAACCACACAACTCTTCAAAGAGAATAATTCAGTGTACAGTTAGATGATGGACACATGTGCGAAGTATGACCCTGGTGGCCTTTACAGTGCTTGATAGGGGGCCTCATCCACAATCCCACCTTCTGATTTTAGTTAAAAGCGTTGCCACGAGCGGACGGAAGGTTGTAGAGCTGCCTAGTTAATACCTATCCTCATCAACATTTATCCGAATGAAGGTTCTCCAACCCAGGATGTTATGCGTGACAATCCCCCATCACCCCCAAACGTAAAGTGTAATGGTTAAGTACAAGGACAAAATGTATGTATTTCCAACTCCAAACATGTTGAAAGAGACTAAATTCTTGGGCGGGACGAGGCTATACTTTACCAAGACAGTCACAAATGTCCAAACACAACCTCAATATCAGTCTCTACGATGACGGGTAGCAGGGACTTTTTGATCTGTGAACCTACAGTTATGTTCTTGTAGACAGTAGCCCTGCTTTGATTCCATGTCCATCTATGAATATTCATATTTGGACCACGTCTGTGCAATCGTAAGTGTTGGCCTCATCAATGTATCATTTTTTTGCCAATATTATTAAACCTTACCTAACAAACTGCAATAATTGCTATCTGTGTACTTTCTACCGCCACAAAATTGGCAATGAAATGGCGTTTAACGTGCATTTTAAAGTTTGCTATTGGGAACACCTTTCCTAAAGGATTTCCTCGACAGTACAAGATACGATAACATCCACTTCATAAACAGATCAAATGTAACAAAAAAATGCAGGTCAACTTCATCGTACAGTTTTATATTAATGATTGTACTTTTAAAAATCTGCTTTTAGAGTTTAATGACATATGACAATTTGGACAGGCACATACATTTTAAAACCAATAATATGCACACAAAATCTGTTTAGAAAAAAGCAATTTCAATAGGCGTACACTTACAATTACACATTAAACTGTACATTACAAGTATACTTTTTTAATAATATAGTTCTATAAGTGTCAGTATCGTTGTAATATATTTAAGTGTGTTTAAAAGTGTTAGTGTGAAAAGCGTGAATGTAGTCTGCCTTTTCTATTAGTACAATAAGTACAATTTGATTGGTACAGGACATTTCAGTGTATTATTGGAATAAGAATCTACTTGATAAAGCCCATAAAGTACATATTTTTTTCACTGGGCAGGGCCATCCTGACGTGTGTAATAAATATCAAAATATGCGCAGGATGATTTTTGTATTTGCAATTTGGTATTTTTCTCAATGAGATGACGGAAATTTCTTTGATCTGTGTTCCGATATGTCACTCTGTTTCTCGACATTTACCCGCACCTGATGTGCTGAGAGAGCATACATCTTCGTGTCATATTGTTGCTTGTGAATTAGTGTGTCCGTGTGTGTACCGTCAGGTGACTGTATTCAGTATCAACGAGTTCCAGTGTTAGGTTTGTGCAGTGCAAGGGAACCGATCTTTGTAAGTGTTTTTGTGGCAGTGAGTGATTGGTTTTGCGTTATTAAGTTATAGGAGCTCGAAGATACTAGGTTCTAGAAAATGCACCTAAAGGTCTAGCCTCAGATGTACAACAACACCCACGGCACTCGATAAAAAAAAATAATAGAGCTTGCAGGTTACTGCATGGCAACTACCCTGAGATTCACCCTACACGTGACAGTATAATATCTTAGATATTGCTGTTCAAAATCTAGATTACATCTTAACTTTGTCATGATCGGCTGTCAGTTTTGGACCCTGTAATTGCACACCCAAATTTACAGAAGGATGCCTACCGGTTATGCGCAGCCGTGCCCGTAGTCCAGGGATCTGTGGTGGTGTGGCGCATAATGGGCGGGCAGTGGTCAGAGTGCGATTTTGGTGACTGTGATATACAAAGTTTCTGGTAACGGTGTGCTCCATAAATGTTTCGTAAAGCTTCGCTTCTTTCATCGACTTCAGAAAATGCTTTGTTGTTCTCAACAACGGCCGTGCGAGGGAAAACTGCGGAATGGGCTGTCATCTATTGTCACCCGTCGGGCCTTTTGTGACCTTTTTCATATTCTACTAATAACCCCATTGTAGCCACCATTTACCCCCGCCATCCTTTTTGTACATAGTATTGCACCGGAAGATGGGCAAATCCCCCCACCCAAAACGCAAAGTCCTTACCAGTAAGGTCCTGCGACAGACGAGCTTCGAAAACAGCCATAGAGCACAGTCGATCCATGTGTGTTATTCTTGTTCACAAAGAGAGGAACGGGATAAGACATGTGAGAAAAACTTCCGATAGTCACAAGAATGTGTTATGAGCCACACACATGCTTATGCTTCATTCACAGCTGTGTGCGTTTGAGTGTGTGGTGTGCGTGTGTGTGTGTGTGTGTGTGAGTGTGGGTGTGTGTAGTGTGGGTCTTTTGCTTCTGCGTGGGCAGAGAATTGGCGACTGCTGATCGAGCGGCAGCATTTAACCATCACCCTGTCAAGGAGGCTGGCGGCGGTGCGAGGCAGCCGCTGTTGGGCTCGGAGTAGTGGGCTTTACCCTTCTATCAGAAGACTGTGATGGTCTGCTCACAAACAGAGGATTTCCCACTGGGTGTGTTTGAGACTGGAGAAATTGTTTAATCATGATAGCACGTATATTATCACAACAACACATCCGCTGGTAGTTTGATGTTAACGAATGCTTTTTTTTGAAAGGGAAATCCTCACCTTGAGGTATCTGCTACAAATAAACTCTGTCATGAACTGGCAAACAGGGTCAACTTATTCTTGTTAGTTTTGGAGCTAGACATTTGATTTAAGATTGTCCGGCGCACTGTTTGTAAAACAGGCGGGTTCTGTTGGTGCATAGTTTAGTGTGTTTGGAAGTGTATTGTTGTAGTCCCTTGTTTTTCCCAGACCTTGTTAGAAAAAATTTAATTATTTCACCAACTAGAAATACGGTGTTTGTCATTAAATCTGAAGCTCCAAAATAGCAGTGTAACTGGCTTAGTTAAGCGTACCGACCTGTTGTTTTTGGTCTTCAGATTGCTAAGTGATGTACGGCTTTGTGTAGCATTATTAGCTACCCCAATATGACGAGTAGGGAAAGAGAGTGTTTGATTTTCCTTTAACTCTTGGAAAAAAGGACGATAGGTGAACCATACTAATCCTTAATTATTGGGTCTCGTTTTTCCCTCTTTTTTTCTCGTTGTTTTTTTTTTGTGGTTCTTTTTGGCCCGGGCCAAGCTTGCTACCTTTTGTCAAATCACACTCTCTTGTCATTTTTTACCTCAATGTCTGTGTATTTACACATTTTCACACATTCATCGTTCTGTCCATACGTTACATTTTTTACCGAATGATCCTGTGGCAAGTTGCTCTCACCTGCTCTTGAAACAGAGCTATGGCTGATCCCAAACCTTCATGCAACACGGTATCGGCACGATTTATAAATAGTCATTTTACAAAACTCTGTGACTCACCACAAGTTTGTTATAGCAGTGCCGGTGTCCTCTAGATAAGCAGTTAGACGTGGTTGGGTTATTTGACAGATAGTGATCTGCCAATGATCTGAAGCTCAGTTTTTTACACATGCGGGTGCCGTGGAGCCGTACTATGTATTTAGCTGAGATGAAGTCGGGTGCTCGGGGCCAGGGAACGCGGTGCTTGCTAGACGAGTGAAGGTCAATCGTGCTTCCCTGCACCGGCCCGCCCCGCCCCTGCCTAATCCCCAGTTCGGTGTTGCTAGTGGGAGGCTGCAAGCCGCGTCTCTGGCGCGAAAGCATGTGAGCGCGCAATGGGCCAGCCAGACTTAGCAATCCACAGTTGCAGGGACAGGTCAGGGCCCTTGGGAGCCTTTTGCGGTCTCACACCAAACGTCAGGTTGCCGCAGCGGTATTTTCACTCATTGATGCTACCCCAACATCCAGGGAACATTATGGAACGCTGTGAACAAAATATGTTGTGGATAAGTAGTTGGGTCTTGCATGACCACTGGACTAAATTTCCCTGAGGGCAGAAATGTTTCCATCGTGGAAGGTTCATCTGTGTGTGTCTTTAACTAAGAAACAGGTCTATACTCAGGGGGGTTTTCCCCAGTGGGGTGCAAACTAGCTGCTTGGCGGATTCGCTCAACTGACACGCGGCAGCCATCAGGCATGATGTTCTTATGCTATTTATACCATTCACATGCAGTTTTTAGTATCAGATATATGATAAAACACATATAAAATGGTACGTGCCAAGTGCTAGTGATAACGGAACACATCCGCACTTGATGATTTATTGCTGTAGCGTTTCGCCTGATTCTTGGTGAAGAGTTGACAGTAACATGCCAGCCACAGCGCCCCTGTCTCCCTAGCATGGCAAATAAATAGGAGACACTGTATGATTGATTGCGTCCTGTAGGTAAAAATGAAGCACCCCGACTGCAACCCATCCAATTAACATCGAGAGGGCCCCATATACGCAAGAGCACGTCGTGTTGAAAAACATCCGAAAGGGCAAAAAACTGGACATCTACCAGCTCACCAGGGATTGGAAAATATTGATGACAAAGCAGCCCCTTGCATGACGATTCACTTTTGCAGGTTGCAAACTAATGGCCGTCCTTCTTGTAAGATGGTTACGTTCCACCCACTTTACTGAACATTCACACACGCTCATTCTGGGCGTGTTCAGAAATTATCAGTGCTTTTAATATACGGGGGGGAATACACCACAAGAGCAGCTGTAGTTCACCTCCGCAGGCTCGTGGAGAGTCACAATCCACTTTCAGCTGCAAATGTAGGTAGCTCCCAGTCAATCCCCTTTCCTCGTCCATAACTTGATGCCTCTTATGTTGTCTAGCGTAACTATGTCAGGTACCAACTAGTGATGCGTCATTTGTTCTCTCGCCGCCTAGCCTCACTGCCTACAGGTGTCTATCTGCTCCCCTGAGACACAGCGTAGGCAGCGCAGAATGCAGCCGTAGGTGATCTCGCATTAGCGGGCTGAACTAGCGTCCACAACCTCTATGTTCTGTACTGTACGCGAATGTGAGCTGCCCAGCTCAGCATAGTTGTACCCCGAGAAGGCAGTTTTCTTAGTAGATTCGTGTTAACCACTCTGGCGCATTCTTCGGAAACACAGATATAAGACGTCTATGTGTGGTGGAGTGTATGATGCAGATGGCGTGTGTGGGTGTCTGTGTGTGTGTGTGGTGTGTGTGGGTGTTCGTGGGCGTGTGTCGCTGTGGGTGTGTGTGCTGTGTGTGTGTGTTTGCCTATTGTGCTTGCCAATAGTTGTGTTTTGTGAAGTTGCCTCTGTCTTTCCACGGCTCCTAGTACCAACAAGTGGAGAGGTCATTTTCAGAAGAATGGTTGCGGAGACGCGGTTTATTGTGTGCAACGTGTGAGTGGCTGACTCCAGGAGGCGCTGTTCCTGGTGTTATAGCTAGGAGCATGGTGGAAGATATAAAATTGCAAGCAGATATAGAATCGAAAGCGTCAAAGGGAGTGGTGATTGTCAGTAATGATGGACTAGTCGATGCCTAGAAGTGGAAGTGCTGAGATGGATGTCCTGCAGTCAATACATGGCTGCACTGATATACAGAAAGCCTAAATTAGCAGCAACCACACACCCACCCCACACCACAACATCACACCCCAACCGATAGGCTCGCTGACATCCAACAGGACATTTTCGGGGAAAATCAGTCAGAATTTGATCTTTTTCAGAACCACTGGCCAGTTATTGTCTGTCCATGCAACTCAGCCACCTCACCGTGCAGAGTTTCTAACAGCGATCAGACATATCATGACACAACGAATCTATTTCTTTGTAGTTTGTGCATCAGCATGGGCCAGGCGAGTCACATGACTCACAGTGCTTGTTAACATGCAGTCTTTCAAGTTTGTTCGTGGCTGTGCTTTAGGAAGTGAGCCTAATAGCCCCTTAACTTAGACAGGGGAACCAGCCTTGCCATGTTTCGCAGGAAGTGATCTGAATAGCAGATGTCGGCAATGTAAATGCTTGCAGATTCGCTTTGGTGTGTTTAGGGTGAGGGAGAGTCGGGTTACAACAGAGTAGTTGTAGCACAATTGTGGACTAAACTTTTGCATATATATCTGTCTAGACAAAACAGAACGCCTTCTTTAATGTTATTAAGTGGGATATGAGCCAACCAGCTTGCCTGTGTTTTGTTTGCTGTTTAAAGCCCCACCCACCGTGTTTGTGTGGTCGTTTGCATTCACATACTGTATTGTTGCCCATGAAAACATTTGTCAGAAAATCCAGGCCCCCTGGCTGACAAAATACCCACCTCAACCAAACTTAACCCACTGCACAGAGGCTGCCGCACAGATTTTTTTGACACGGACAATTGGGCCTTATAGTCTAGATATACTGTACCCGTCACCACGAACACACCCCATCCCAACGCGACATACAACGAACACAACCAACTAAATGACATACACACTTAACCTAATTCCACACTGGCCATACAGAGAGCATTACACTCGACAAAAGCGCTCTGTCACCTGAGGAATACACAATACGCCACAATAGCTATGATATCCGACAGCATTCCCTCAGCCCCCTGACTCAGTTCAGAGAGAGGTAGGATTTGGAGCCATTTTGGTCAGGAATTGATTAAAGTCTGACAAGGATATTCCCCTTCAGCCATCTCTTGGTCACTCTCACGTGACACAAGTGAGTTCAATGTGTTTTGGAGGAGCACTACCAGTATGTCTGTTAATAACCTATTGAGGCCATTCCCATTAGGTAATCCAACCATAATTGAGTTTTCGCCCATAACGATAATAAAACTGCCTCTTGTACAGTCCCAACGTGAGTGGGTAAAAAACAGTGTATGCGTTGTTTTCCACGCTAAACTTTGGCACCCCCAGCTCAACCCGGCAGTCAGTAAATATAAGCCAGCGTCTCTAAGCTAGAATGAAACGATATCGTTGAACCCCCCCCCCCCCCCCCACACCCAAACCCATGCACAAGGCTTCCTATTAGCTAATGTCAGGGGTCTTGTTAATCTCTTGTGGTTTATTGAAACACTTTATTTACTCTAACCAGTCTTACTCAAAGTGTAAAAACAATGGCTGCTAGAGGCATATTTAATATTTTATAGGTTGTATCTTTCATGGTTCGATTTTTTGTGATGTTTAAAAGTGGTCTTCTGTAAGTCTAAGTGCAATCAAAAGGATATTAAACTGATAAATAGATAACACTTTATTAGTGGTTGGATTCCTATCCTTTTCCACAGTAATTATTCGACCAGGTGTGCCACATTCATAACATAAGATTGAGGCATTTAAAATAAGTATTTCAGGGCTATAAATATCAATCAGAATCATTGTGATACAATTTTATTGACCGCTAATATTGTTCTTGACTTATTTATGGATAATTGGTGATTAAAATGAGTCCATGTGTTCATTAAATTAGAAATATTCCGATCTAAGTTTTTAGAGCCCAAATAAGTTGACCATCTTCAGATTGTTTGTTTCTGTTTGAGCCAACAGAAAAGAATCCAAAAAAAGAAAATTAATAAATAAGTTATAGTGTTTCAATGACATAAGACAAAATAAGCACAGTCTTCGCGATGGCGGCACACTGCAATTATATGCTTTTACGTGTTCGTTGGAAATCATTTTCTAAGCAAAACCTATTAATAATTGATCAGAATTGTTGTTTTATTTCATTAAATGCAAACTAATAAAACCAGCTAAGACCACCTATAAAATGCTACAGAATGAGTAGTGAGCACTATGCTTTTCCCAAAAGTCCATTTAAACA
>NW_022605589.1:745646-745875 GCF_008692095.1 Etheostoma spectabile | reverse complement strand
CAATCTGTTTAGTGACACCCAGGCAGACACTGTGTTGGTACTCAGGAATGAATCCAGTCTTGAAGCTCTCAAGTTTCATCAAAGGTGATGGGCCTTTCAAACCCATTACTGGATTAGCAGGTGTTGCCAGCATAGCATGCCAAAAATGATCCATCTCTGTCCTTAAAGGTTGTTTTGGGGTTTCCCAGACATAGGGGCCACCACCAGTGTGAAGGCAGAAGTCACACCC
>NW_022605589.1:744380-745621 GCF_008692095.1 Etheostoma spectabile | reverse complement strand
TACACAGAGAACACCCATATTTGCTGCCATTGCAACCTGTTTGTGTTTCTCAGGAGTGGACGGGGCAAACGGAAATCTGAGAGCGTCATCAGAGTACATGCAGAACGTTATGCTAGTAGCTCATAGCTTTGTTCAGAGTCTATTCCATTAATTTCCATTCTGTTGGTCCGGTGCCTTGAGGTCTCCACTGCCACAAAAGCAGTGCCAAATGGTGATCATAGTCGGTTGGGGCTTGGATCCCAACCGAAGCATGAGACATAGGTTGCTTGGCGATCTGTGTTTGGGTGACACTCTTGCCTTTGACACTGCATTGCCATATCTCAAAATTGTTATCTTGGGGAAAACTGGAATTGCCAGCACAATGGGCCACCGCTGATATGGGCAGTCACCCCTTAGGGGCCACAATCGCGTGCGAGTATTGGTCCGGAGTCAGTACAGAGTCCCACACTGAAGACGGACACCATGCCGGGGAGATTGATTCTCTGTCCTGCCTCTGGATTCCAGATTTTTCCACATGTCTCACTAATGTAGTGGCTGATAGTACTAACATGCAGAAAGTAAGACCCAACCCGAAGGTCTCGCAAAGGCAATGCAGCAGAGACCACACAACAGGTGTGGGGTGGACGGGCGCGCGGGGGGTCCCATAGAGCGAGGCACAGGTGAGGCAGAAAATGGGCATCCGACGTCGGCCAAACGGGCCATGACGCGGGATCAAAAAAAAGAGGGAGGGGGCGGGCACCAAGCCAGGGAAAGGTCATTATTCCCGTGGGGAAGAGATCCCTGAAGAGCACTCCCGGCAAAGGGGGGCCTCAACTTATGACCGGAGGAAGGCAGACGCTGGCCGGGGGTGGGAGTGAGCACCACGGGTATACATGACATGCGCACCGGGGGGGAGCCTGGATACAGACAAGAGTGGTCGCGACAGGCAGACCTTAAAACACAAGAGGACACATACGCCAATTAAAGACAGGGATGGGCTAAGAAAGAGAGGGCCAGACGGCGGATGGACAGCTCTGCCACAAAAGCAGTTAAAAATGTGATCATATTCGGCTTGCTTTTACCAAACCTTAAGCATGGTATACATATGTTGGCTTGACGATCTTTTGGTGACAGCTCTATGACTTGACACGGAATTGGCCATATTAACTAACTATTACTGTTGAAAACTGGAATTCCATCACAGTTCCACAGAACTGATATGTCATCGGCCCCTATTTGTCCACTCTGCTTGAGTTTTTTGT
>NW_022605589.1:744117-744284 GCF_008692095.1 Etheostoma spectabile | reverse complement strand
ATTTGGGTTGATAGACTACGTACAAGAAAGTAAGACCCAACCCTTAAATTTCTCTCAAAGTCAAATTCACCATTACAAGAATTTGGCGCCTTCTCTCTGGGTCCCATAAAGCTTTCACAGTTGATACAATAAAAATGGGGCACATACTGGCCAAACTGTCCATACGC
>NW_022605589.1:743699-743919 GCF_008692095.1 Etheostoma spectabile | reverse complement strand
ATCATGGTGTTTCTGTAATACAAGACAAGATTGCTCACATTCATACCTAAAACACAATTTTTTCTTTTTTCTGTGCTGTGTTCAGGGATACTTTTAGTGTTCGCAGAGGAAAATGAAATCCTTCTAGTTGCTATTATCAACTTTAGTTTATAAAATGTCTTATAAAAGTTGTAAGGCAGTCATTTCTTAAGGGTGTGACGAGATCTCGTTTTACGTGATC
>NW_022605589.1:743202-743347 GCF_008692095.1 Etheostoma spectabile | reverse complement strand
GTTATTGATACACTTACTGTTTGCATTTAAAGTGTTATTTTTCTGTTATTTACACATCTATTTTATTTATACTGTTTATTTTTTTACGTTCGGTTTGTGGAAAGGAGTTAGATTTCTCGTGTGAAATTGTACAGGGCAGAAGCCA
>NW_022605589.1:743025-743173 GCF_008692095.1 Etheostoma spectabile | reverse complement strand
AGTGTTTGCACGTCCTTTACTGCATATAATTCATTAAAATAGTTAAAAAAAAAAGTTAGATAACATTCATCATTAATAGTTGATTTCAAAATGCAGCTAAATTGTTTTGCATTTTGTGATTTTTCAGTTGAATAAAAAAAACTATTTT
>NW_022605589.1:742074-743015 GCF_008692095.1 Etheostoma spectabile | reverse complement strand
ATTTCATCGAGGATTTCTTTAAATTTTTTTAAAAAATCTCGTCTCGTCTCGTAAACCCAATCTCGTGATGTGTCTCGTCGCGTGGAGTAAGCGTCTCGTCACACCCCTATCATTTCTGTACTCAAAATTGTCTATATTGAGTATTTACAACTTTGAACATACCAATTCTACCCAAAACGAATGAATCCATGCAGTTGCCATAAACAGATTTCACAGAAGGATCAAAAATATTAACCTCTGCATCAAACAGCAGTGAATCCAACCACACAACTATGCGAACCACATTTTCAAATTGTTGTAAATTCTGCATACAGTGCAATGGTTTTAAATATGAATTTACCTCGTACTAACCATCTTCACAGTGTAACATCAGTGTTCAAATATGTCTTCAATGGACATTGCAAAGACAATTATAGTAGTCTTTTCACATTTTAAAGTGCAAATACAAAATAGTGTGAACAGTTATTACAAACAGTGCAAATAAATATATACAAATAAAAAAAGAATAACACCATTGGACTGATAAGCACCATCTGTAGTAACTTTAAGTAATCATATAGCTACAGTGGGGCTCGAAAGTTTGGGCACCCCAGGTAAAAATTTGTATCAACATGCATAGGGGGCGGCTGTGGCTCAGTGGTAGAGCGGTTGCCTACCAATCGGAAGGTTGGTGGTTCGATCCCCGCCCATGCAGTCATTGTCGAAGTGTCCTTGGGCAAGACACCGAACCCGGAGTGTGAATACAGCACATTTACATAAAGAAGCCAAGAAAAGATGGAAAAATCTCCAAAAGGCAACAAATGATAGATTAGACATTCGTATGTCACAAAAAATTTGATTTTATTTACACTTTCAAAATAACAGAAAACAAAAAAATGACACCTGCAAAAGTTTGTGCACCCTACAGAGTTAATACCTTGTACTGCCCCCTTTGGCAAGTA
>NW_022605589.1:741912-742064 GCF_008692095.1 Etheostoma spectabile | reverse complement strand
CTTGGAAACACTTCTTGTAGCCAGCCAAGAGTTTTTCAATTCTGGTTTGTGGTATCTTTGCCCATTCTTCCTTACAAAAATCTTCCAGTTCTTTGACATTTCTGGTCTGTCTGTCACGCACTGCTCTTTTAAGGTCTATCCATAGATTTTCA
>NW_022605589.1:741774-741902 GCF_008692095.1 Etheostoma spectabile | reverse complement strand
TGAGTTCAGGAGATTGTGAAGGCCATGGCAAAACCTTCAGTTAACGCCTCTTAATGTAATCCACCGTGGATTTAGAGGTGTGTTTAGGATCTATATCCATTTGTAGAAGCCATCCTCTCTTTAACTTC
>NW_022605589.1:741507-741764 GCF_008692095.1 Etheostoma spectabile | reverse complement strand
CAGATGGCATCAAGTTAGCGTCCAAAATTTGCTGATATTTTATTAAATCCATTTTTCCTTCTACTCGTGAAATGTTCCCTGCGCCATTGGCTGCAATACAACCCCAAAGCATGATTGATCCACCCCCAGTTTTCATTAAATTCTGTGCCCTTTCTTCTCCCCACGTACCTTTGCTCATTTGGGCCAAAAAATTCTATTTTAACCTCATGGGTCCCCAGAACATGTTTCCACAATGCATCAGGCTTGTCTATATGTTC
>NW_022605589.1:739617-741497 GCF_008692095.1 Etheostoma spectabile | reverse complement strand
TTCAAACACTGATTTTTGTGGTGAGGACGTAGAAGTCATCTTCTGATGGCTTTTCCATTAAGTATCTGTAGCACCCCAACACGCCATACAATGCCTAAGCTGCAATAAGTTAACTTTAGACTGGAATGATGGGGTGTTTGAGCTCGTTTCTTTAAGGTTGCTACCACGAAGGTTTACCTACTTTGGGTTAATCATATACTACCCTACTTTTAACATCCAAATCTATAGTTCTTTATTAGAATAACTGCCCCCAGACAACTCTTTAAACAAAAAAGGTAGAATTTACTGGACAATAAATTAAAAAGTACAAACAATATTCAGCAGGTAGATTGAATAAACAGAAAAAATATATAAAAACACAAATAGGTTAATTCAGCCTTCAGATGATATTTCAAACAATTATCCCTTTCTTTACCTGTTTCCTCTTAACCCTCATGTTGTCCTCGGGTCAAATTGACCCATTTTCCTATATCAATGTTCTTTTTAATTACCCAAAACATTACATGATTGATTCCACACAACGCTCTATGCCAAGTACAAATCTCTACTTTTATTAATTTTGGGGCGTTTTATTCAAATTTATACCATTTGAAAAAACAAATTGAAGTGTTTTTGAAATAGTATTGAGTATAAGTTGACATATTCCAGTCAGTGATTGGATAATCCATTCCTTTAATTTTAGTCAAAATAATTCCTAATTTCTGCTCTTCTACCTCAAACATTAGGTATAATTTCCTATAAATGAGGTTTATTGACCATAAATTCCAAAAATAACTGTAAAACTAAAGTTAATAAGTTAGTGTTACGTAGTGTTGAAAACGCAAAACAAAGTGACAAACATTGAAAAAAAAAGGGACAAAAGTGTTGAAAAAAGGGACAAAAACGTTTAAACATTGATAAAAAGCGTCAACAAAATTGCTGATTTTAATTTTGACGGGAAGACGACACAAGGGTTAAAAGATTAACACTACACAGAAGTATTTATCTTTAAATCAGTAGAACTTTAACATATACTCAAACATATTAAACCACCGTGGTACCACACACACTAACTCACACGCACACACAAAAAGAGAGGGAAAAAAAACAAAACGTTGCAGGCCTGATAGTTCGTGTGCAATGCGTCCGAATGACGTTTTCTTCAGTGGAGGAAAATCACAGAGAAGTCCAACTTACAGTTAGTTGTTAGTCCAAGAAACACTCTACTGTATGGCGTGCTACTGGTTTGTGATGAATGGGGTGACCCCCCATGACCGGTCCCCGTCTCTACATTGCTGTTCTCGCTGGCAGAGTCCCCCTCTGATGCATGTGCGTCCCCGGGATGCTCTGTGGGACATTCTAGTTGCCCTCCACATTAACAATATAGGACCTGGGGCCCGCCTGCTGCAGGCATACACCTTTTATCCACTGGCCAGTCCTGTCCCCAGGGAGTGGTTTCATCCTGACGGGCTGGCCGACATTCAGCTCAGGCAGATCTTTAGCAGATCTGTCATAGGTCAATTTTGCCGCCTGGCGTTTCAAACACAGTTTGCCTGGTATATCAACAACGACCCGGGGCAACAGCAGCTGGTCCGTCACAGGGAGGTGTGTCCGCAGTCTCCGTGACATTAGTTGCTGTGCTGGACTGCAGTGCACTCCCTCCGTTGGCATGTTTCTCCAATGGAGGATAGCTTTCCATGGGTCCTCGCCAGCCAACGCAGCTTTTTTACACAGGTTCTTTACAATCTTTACTGCCGACTCTGCTTTGCCATTGGCTTTTGGGTGTCTTGGTAATGAGGTAACATGCTCAAAGCACCACTCTTTTGCAAATGTCCTCAAAGCGCCACAAGCAAACTGACATCCACAGTCAGAAATGACGCGGTCTGGTATGCCGTGGCGTG
>NW_022605589.1:739481-739603 GCF_008692095.1 Etheostoma spectabile | reverse complement strand
CACCTCAGAATTGTAGTTTCAGCTGAGAGGTCAGGAAGCAGATCGACCTCCCAGAAGTCAGAGTAGTGGTCCACAACAAGCAGGAAATCCTTCCCAGCCTGATTGAACAGGTCTATGCTCAC
>NW_022605589.1:739343-739471 GCF_008692095.1 Etheostoma spectabile | reverse complement strand
GGACGTGTGGGGAGTGGGTGAGACATCATGGTCTCCTTCTGTTTTTCATGTGCATACTCATTGCACACCAAGCATTGTTGCACAAAGTCTTTGATTTCCCCCTGCATGTTGGGCCAAAAGAGTGTGTC
>NW_022605589.1:739175-739319 GCF_008692095.1 Etheostoma spectabile | reverse complement strand
CCCCTATATGGCTGTAGTGGATCCGTCTCAGCATTTCTGGCCGCAAAGTTTTAGGAACGATAACGCGCTGGCTTCTGAAGAGTACGCCGTCCTGTACACTGATTTCGTCTCTGATAGCCCAGTACCCTCTGATCATTATGGGCG
>NW_022605589.1:739053-739165 GCF_008692095.1 Etheostoma spectabile | reverse complement strand
GCAGTCTGGCCATCCCTCAAGCACGACAGTCTTGAGCATCTGAAGACACCAGCTTTCTCTGTGTGCTGTCGGATTTGAGCGAGGCGTTGGCTGGTGACGTTCAGATAGTCCG
>NW_022605589.1:738912-739043 GCF_008692095.1 Etheostoma spectabile | reverse complement strand
TGCTGCGGTGTCGTACTGTTCCTGCTGCAGGTTGCAGACCATTTCCCGCATGTATTGTGTGTCTGTTCTCTGTGGTGGAGTAGTGGCTCGGCTAAGCGTTTCACTGATGTACATTTCCGGGCCTGGCTTGT
>NW_022605589.1:738789-738902 GCF_008692095.1 Etheostoma spectabile | reverse complement strand
GAGGCAGTAGTTCTGGAGCGTAAGGAGCATACTCTGGAGGCGCTTTGGTGCACTAAGTGTAAATGTAAATGTAAATGTGCTGTATTTATATAGCGCTTTTCCAGTCTTAACAA
>NW_022605589.1:723409-738764 GCF_008692095.1 Etheostoma spectabile | reverse complement strand
CTGCTCCAAGCGCTTTTACATCTAAGGGAACATCTCACCATCACACACCATTCATACACTGTGGGCCGCTGGCTGCCGTACAAGGTGCCCGCTCTCATCAATACATCTTCACACACATTTCCAACTCGTGTTCAGTGTCTTGCCACCAGGACACTTCGCAATGACTGCAGGGGTCGGGGATCGAACCACCACACCATCCGATTGCAGGCAACCTGCTCTACCACTGATCCACATCCGCCCATACTAAGGAGGGCTTACTGAAGATAGACACCAATGGGTGTGATCTGTCTCTGCTGTAACTCACCCCTCCATAAAGGTAGTAGTGGAAGCGCTGACAGGCAAAACACGTGCTGCAACCTCCACTCCTTTTCAATTTGTGCATAATTTTGCTCTGTTTGGGATAATGCACGGGATTCAAATGTAACTGGCTGCCTTCCTGCAGCAAACAGCAGCCCAGACCTGTCTGGCTGAGTCGCTTTGGTATGGTGACCCGGCCTGTTATGTCATAATACCTCAAACGGGCACTGCCCGTGATCAGTTGTCGTGATCTCCTGCATGGCCGCGTCGTGCTTTGGCAGCCGTGCCACTGTACATCCTTATCCACATCCTCCTCAGACGTTCACAACCCTCAAGACAAGCGAGGCATGGACTTGGTGGATTTACACAAACCCCACACAACGCTGCAACGCCTTTATGTGTCTATGGGGTTGGGCATGTTCCAGAACTGCTCTGACCTTATCCGGTCAGCTTTAAGGCCTCGGCCGAGAGGACATGTCATGAAACGGACTTCCCTAACTCGAATTGCAGCTTCTTCAAACTCAGCTCAGTTAACTTCTCTGCCTCTGTCCATCATTGCGGTGAGGTTTGCATCGTGATCTCGGATGCACTTCCTCCGTGTCACCAAGCCCACTATTAAGATGTCATCACTATAGGCTCATCCATTCAAGCCTACCAGAGCTCATGCTGCTTCCTCTGATACAGTTCTGGTGCAACAGACACGCCAAAGGGAGTTTCAGCCAGCGTTTCCTGCCCCACGGTGTCCAAAATGTAGTCATCAGCTGCTCTCCTCATCCAGGCGGCACTGTAGAAACCGTCCCGCGCATCCCAGCGTGAAGATACTGCTTTTGGCAGTTTGTACAGCACGTCATCTATTCAATTCATTCATTTTATTTCAGTAATATCAATTCTAACAAGTATTCTCAGACACTATACAGATAAGACCACACTCCAGATTTACAAGGACCCAACAGTTCTAGAGTCTCCTCCAGAGCAAGCAACAGTGCGACGTGGCGCTGAAAAACTTCCTTTTAGGCATGAACCTCGTCATGCCCCAGGCTCTTGGTAGCGCATCGACGGGGGCGCGGTGGGTTTAGAAGAAGATTGGCATATCAACAATAGAACTAAAATTTAGTAGTTTGTAGCAAGTCTTGTAGTAGTTCATGGCAGCAGGGACCTGTGCGGCATTACAAGCCGCAGACGTAGCAGTGCACTGAGTAGTCTTACCATGAATGCCATCACGAACATGGAGCGGGACCACAAGGCGACAGCTGCTAACCCTGATTTGGAGCCTTCTGATCCACGAGGAAACATGCTGGGAAAAAGACATATAGGACTCCGGGAATGACTCCCCAGATGCAGGTATAACAGCATTTCTGGGACAGTATGAAATAAAGAAAGATGGAAAAGATAGAGAAGAGGAGCTCATGTATCAATAATCCCCAGCTGTCTAAAACTATTATTACCACAAACCAAGAGAGTACAAGGTAAAGAGAGCTCCAGCCCTGTCGGGCTAAGAACTCCCCCACCGGTCGGGGTGTATGCCAATCGTCCTCCCTTTAGTTTTATTATATCTTGCATTATAGATGAAGATAAATCAAAACTATGTGAACTTAACTACACTCCCTAACATATTCGATTCATCCCTAACTAGTGTATCAACTAATCCCCACTGTCTAAAACTATTATTACAGCAAAACCAAGAGAACATCGGTAAAGACAGCTGCCACGCCCGGTCGTGGCTAAACTTCCTCCCACCGTTGATCGGGCTGTATGCACGTCTCCCTTTAGTTTTAATATTTTTCTGATTATAGATAGATAATCTTGAAACTATGTGACTAACTACTGCTCCCTAACAATAACCCATTCAATTCTATGCCTCTATACTATAAGCTTTAATCATAAAGGAAAGTCTTATAGCCTACTCTAATTGTGAGACGTGTCCTGCTCCCTGACCCACTTGAACCTGGTTCCACAGGAGCTAGGACCTGAATAGCTGACGCTCTGGCTCCCGTTTCTACTTTTAGAGCTCTAGGAACCAACCATTAACCCTGCATTCTGGAGCGCGTAGTGCTCTCCGCAGGGTTGTAAGGAACTATGAGCTCTTTAAGATTAAATGGGCCGCCAGAAGACTTGTAGTGGAGAAGAAGGATTTTACTTATAGCTAAATTTTACAGGAAGCCAATCCAGAGAAGCTAAACAGGAGAACGTGATCTCTTTTCCTGGTGTCCCTTCAGAACACGTGCCGCAGCATCTGTATCAGACTGACGAGTCGCTTAATGTACTTTTCCGGAGCAGCCTGATAACAAAGATTGCAGTAATCCAACCTAGAAGTAACAAATGCATGGACTAGTTTTTCTGCATCATTTTTAACAGGTGTAGGTTCCTGATTTTGCAATTTACTAGGTGAAAAGGCGATCCTTGAATTTGCTTTAAGTGGGAATTTCAAGGACAAGTCCTGATCAAATGACCCAAGATTCTTCCAGTGTGCTGGAGCCAGGTGATGCCATCCAGAGTACTATATCTTTGGCTAATGCGTCACGGAGTTGTGGGGTCCGAGACATAACGTCATTTTATCTGAGGTTTAACATTAGAAATTACAGGTCATCCCAGTTTTAATATCCTGAAGGCATGTTTGAAGTTTAGGCTAACTTATTATTTTCATCCGGCTTGATCGTAGATATAATTTAGTATCCTCTGCAGAACAATGAAAGTTTATGGAGTGTTTCCTGAATAAACTGACCTAAAGGAAAGCATATATAACGTGACCAGGATTGGACCTAGCACAGACCTTGTGGGACTCCATGACTAACCTTGCGTGCCACGAGGATCATCGTTAACATGACAACGAGATCGATCTGATACTAAGACTTAACCCAACGTAAGCAGTTCCCGTAATGCCATTAAATTCCCAACTCTGTAATAGATATAATGGTCAATGCTATCAATGCAGCGCAATCTCAAGTAACCACAAGTACAGAGATAAGTCCTTTGTCATGCCATTTAGGAGGTGCATTAGTAATTTTCACAAGTGCTGTTCCCTCTGTGCTATGAATGAACTTCTAATCCTGACCTTGAAAACCTTCAAAGCTGTTGCTATGCAGAAGCTCGCACAGCTGTTTGGGCTGCTTTCTCAAGAATCTTAAGAGAAATGGAAGTTAGATATAGGTCTAAGTTGGCTAAACATCCTGATCAGGTTTGGCCTTTTTCAGAGAGGTTAACTACAGCAACTTTAAAATGCTGTGGGTACCTAGCCTGTTAACAAATTGGTTAGATCCAGTAGCGAAGTGTTACTAATGGTAAAACTTCTTTAAGTTATCCTGTCGGGATGGGATTCGAAGAGGCAGGTTGATGCTTGGGCGATGTAGAAATAATTGATTTAATTGATAAGATCAAGGAGCAAAGCAGTCTAAACATGTATCCTGGTTTTTACAGCTTTTCTAAGGTTTCCTGAGTTTAGAGATAAGTCCAGGGCCATTTAAAACCAGGTCTGGGTCAATTTTGCTTCTACTATATAAATTTTATCATTGAAGAACCTCATAAAGTCTTACTACTAAGAGCTATGAATACTTGGCTCAGGTAGAGTCTTGACCTTCTGTTAGCCTGGCACAGTGCTGAAAAGAAACCCTGTGGTTGTTCCTATTTTCTCTATCAATGACGAGTAGTACGCGCTCTGGCATTACGGAGGGCCTTCCTATACGGTTTAAGACTATCTTGCCAGATAAAACGAGAAATTTTCCAGTTGGTTGAGCGACAGATCTTCTCACAAGTTTCCGCGATATTTTGCTTTAATGTGCGAGTTTCAGTGTTATCCATGGAGCTAACCGTCTTTGTTTTCTTATCAACTTTTTTTAGGGGGTCACCAGAGCGAGAGTCATCGTACGAGCCTGCTCACATCAACAAAATGATCGATTTGGGAGGACTAATAGCAAGTGTCCCTCCGTAACTTTGTGACTTGGTATTTAATTAATGCTACGGAGTGCATCCTTAATTTAGCGACCGCACTATCGATAGACTCTTGTATCGAAGTTTTGCCTAATGGCGTTATTTCGCTTTAAACTCAAAATTTATCAAACAGTGGTCAATAAAAGGCATTTCTGTGGGAACCCTATTAACTTTTCAATTTCAATTTCAACACCATATTACCAGAACAAGTCGAGGTGGGATTAAAAGTGTGATCAGTTTATGAACACGTTGAGAAAAGCCATCTAATCTAATAGAGAGATCACGCATTGCTAAGGCTATCATTCTCATCGTCCACAGGTATTCAAATCCCCTACAATAAAACTTTGTCCGTTTTTACACTAAGTTGACAGAAACTCAGCAAATTCGGAATAAAAATTCAGAGTTTGACCAGGTGCTCGGTACCTATAACAAATAGAATTGGTTGCATTGATTTCCAACTTGGTGACAGACTTAAGAACAAGACTTTCAAATGAGTCCTGAATTTAGTTTGGTTTAGATCTGCATTAGTAGACTAGAATCGAAGATGGCTGTAACTCCACCCTCCTCGGCCGTTGCCTTTCCTCGAGGAATGTGAGTATTAATATGACTGGGTGGGGGGTGGATTCCATTTAGACTAACATATTCTATCACCCATCCCAGGGGTGTTTCAGTACGACAGAATAATCAATAGTAGAATCTGATTTATTCACTTCTATGCTAGTACCCCCCTTTGAAGAGAGAGATCTGATGTTTAAGAGTCCACATTTAATTTCTCCGATTCTTTTGCACTATTGCACTTGTGGTTTTAATTGTTATGAGTTTTCAAATGCACAGCTCCCTCTGTTTACCTTTGTTAGAATATTTTAATGGTCGGGGCAGACACCCGTCCACTATGGGTTTTTACTAGTAACGTCCCGTAATAAAGGAGCAGAAATTGTGTTAGACTTGGACTCTGCCTCCTGGTCCCACTATGGATTGGTCAGATGATTAGGTCCCTAATAAACCTGTCAGATTCCAGAAATGAAGAGCTGCTCAGCCCAGTGGGATAATGCCGGCTCTCCGGCCTCAGGGCATTTTTCACCCTGATATTTTTGGTGTACCCATCCTACCATGCAAAGGGTTGTGCCGGTCATTATGTGTTTTTTTTTCTGTGTTACCAGGTCCACTCTAAACAAACCTGAGATAATATGGAGAGATCTGCTGTTTTCCTAGCAAAGTTACATAGCGGACACCCAAACATCAGGGCATTTTTCCCTGATATTTTGTTTTATCCCCTGTATACTGTCTCAGGTTGTGAATACTTGTAGTCATGAGGACATTACATGTACAATGTACATTACATACATTATTGTTGTCGTGAAGGCCTTGCGCTGCACAGTTCTAACCCAAAAGAGATGACAGATATTGCCAAAATGCCTAGCAAAGGACGTTGACTAACTAAAGTTCTATATACTGATGTTCCCTTTATTCATCCATAGGGGGGTGCCAGTGGACAATCACTCTCTACTTAGCTCTGCTTTTGTCTTTTTCGTACACGAGCCACTCACCAGGGTTTATAAGTCTATAGTATTTATCGATGGCAACTGTGAACGAGTGACTCGTTTTTCTTGTCCGTCTGGTTAATGTAAAACCATCACTCTGTAAAAATCTTTAATTACTTGGAGTGTGCTAACAAACCTGTGAAATTACCAGTCATGATCACCCAAAAAAGACATACAGGTTCGATGGCTGGTATGATTGCTATTAATCTGAGTAACTGGATACATATGAAGTAAAAAAAGTAACAGTCACTATTCCATGGTGGTCGTAAATGTAACTATACAACTATAGCCAACAACATTCAATGCAGCACTCACAGACTTGCTGCGGGTGGTTCCCTTCTTTCCCCTCCTTAAACTATTCCACTTAGCAGATAAGTCTGGCGACGGCTACGGCTTTCAAAGTTTTCTCTGTCCCTGATTGCAATCTTTCACTGTAGTTTTCCAGAGGCCATGACCGCTCCAGAATCGTCAATTTTTTTGTGTTCTGAGTTAGCAGACTGTAGAGAGTTGACTGTGGCTGCAACTCTTGACAAATGCAAGCTATTTCTTGACAAAGGGCAGCCGTCTGAGTATCCATTTTTTGTGCCCATGATTTAAATCATCTACATAATTTTGTTTCTTTTCGACATTTTGTAAAAATTCGTGGTGCATCCATCCGCTTCGGTGAAAGCTAGCACCTTTTCTTGCTCGGCAATGATTTAGCTTCATTGCTTAGTGCACTTAGCCATTGTTTTTTAAACTTAACGAAATGCGCTGGCAAAGGCCGTTATATCCTTTTTCTAAGTGACTTGACTTAAAGTTATATACGTTTAGTATGATTATATATTTATTTATTTTGTATTCTGCATGCTAAAAAACAATTAAATTAAAAGTTGAATGCCGAGCTCAGACCTTACCTTTAACATGCTGAATGCCAGCCGGAGTCCCCTTAGTCTGGTCTTTCAATGAAAAAATCAATTAAACCCCACAAATGGTCCATGTAATACATTATTCTGTCAGGTAGGCTCTGTCAGTATTAAAATTTAGTTCATTTACATACCTGTTATTACGTCTGGTTTTCTCTACAGAGAATTACCAAGTTAGTTTTTAATTGAGATTCCAATGGTTTGTTTATTTTACCACAGGAAATACAACTTCATTTGTTGGTGGCTGCAATGCAAGGAATTCACCCGACATTGTAGTTTGGGGTTTTTGTTTGGGGTTATTTTTCCAATTCGGGCCTTCCCTGTTCTTGCCCAAGGACACTTCGACAATGACTGCAGGGGCGGGGATCGAACCACCAACCATCCGATTGGCAGGCAACCGCTCTACCACTGAGCCACAGCCGCCCCATACTAAGGAGGGGCTTACTGAAGATAGACACCAATGGGTGGTGATCTGTCTCTGCTGTAACATCACCCCTCCCATAAAGGTAGTAGTGGAAGCGCTGCCAGGGTGAGGCACGCGTCTGTGTACACCTCCATAGACTCACTCTGCCCAGGGAACCCCGGAAGACAGGGTTTTGGGGGACTCCCCCAGTAATGCACAGTCTGATTGGCGGAATGAAGGGGGACACATTCGCCCATTGTGTGTCGAATGGGACCGGCCGCTGGGCGTTGAAACACCTCTGGACCTTTCCTCATGTGGAGGAGACCAGGGCCACCGTGTGTGCGCCGCGTACATCATGCCAAGAGCCGCGATAGACTACAGCGCTGACACTGTCGCGCGTCCTGAAGCGTAACCACAAGAGTCAGGGTTTCCTGCTCGGTGCATGACAGCCTGGCTCTCATGCTTGATCGAGCTCATGTCTACGCCCCATATCACTATCGATTGGGCGGGCGCTTTCTGCGCCATTTATGGCAAAACCCAGCGTTGTTGTAGTGCTGCGAACCTTCATTGTGGCAGCGCGCCCGCTCCGAAGGGCGTAGAAGGAGCAATCGTCCAAGTAAAAGAGGACTCTGATGCCCCTCTCCCCCGTAGAGGCTGGAGCGCCGTTCCATTCACTTGACAAAGGTTGCGTGGGGCTAGTGGAGTATTCCGAACGGCAAGCCGGTTTGAACTGGGCAGTCTGTAGGCGCGGCCCGAAATCAGTCCCACGGGGCTTGGGACTGTACAGAACTCGCGTCTAATGTCCCGGCAGCTGAACATCTGTGGAGCCGGGAGGGATGGGGGGGGGGGGGATTTCATTGCTGGGGCCACAGTCTGCAAAGACGTGTGAACGAAACCATGCCACCGTGGACGCCGTGGTCGTGGTAAGGAGTGCGGTCATAGCCTTACCCAATCTCCGTGGCAAGCTACCGAGGGAGGGCCGCCGGATAAGTTGGCCATCGCGGAGACGCGGAGGCCAGTAAGCGATGTTGTTTGGCCGCCAGCCCCTGGGCGGCACATTGGTGGCCCGTCGTTGACTTACGCACACTGATCCTGGGAGGGAGGCGTGGGGTCTTCGGTGGCCGAAGAAAGTAGCTTCGGACGTCAAAATGGACGCCCAGCTCCCTCCAGGGGAGGGACTGAAGGAAGACCTGCGTCCGATACGCCCGGAACCCGAGTAAACCGGGCATAGCGAGAGACGGAGCCCGTTCTTTCCCCGCTGGGAGAAAGCCTCCTCCACAAATGCCGAATGCTCCCGCGAAGCGCGGCCAAGTGGGGCCCGTCCGCCGGCTAGCTGGCAACCCAAAGCTTCCTCGCCTGGTCGAGTTAGCTTTTATGACGCAGGCGGCGCAAACTGGCAGGAAGCGGCGGTGTAGAGTCTGGCCGCGTGAACGGCACCCACGGCAGGCCTGCACGGTGGTGTGAGTCCGTCGAAGGATGTCAGCCGTCGCAGGAGGGCGACACGGGCACCGGCGGAAGGTCTTGAGCTTGACTCATACTGCAATTTGAACGAAAAGTGGGAGTCGA
This sequence comes from Etheostoma spectabile, assembly GCF_008692095.1. Lineage (NCBI taxonomy): Eukaryota > Metazoa > Chordata > Actinopteri > Perciformes > Percidae > Etheostoma > Etheostoma spectabile. The sequence continues at coordinate 730,128 of NW_022605589.1, read as the reverse complement.
CACGGTCCGCTCTGTTATTATGCATAATGCGTACTAGTTAGAGCCCTCGCCTGGACCGCTAGGCGGGAAAGAATCTTCACGACTGCGCGCGCGAAGGATAAACCCCCAATAGCGTAGTCCCTAGAGCGGAAACTATACGAAATAGAACAACAAAAAATGACCTCCACTCAGATGCTTTCCAGAATTTTCTTTTCCTTCACGATCTTTGTTACCCTCGCACAGGTGGGTTATGGCCAGCAATCCTGGTCTATGTCACTGACCTTGCCCCCCAATACCAGTCTCATTATGGTGCTACTGTCCTAGCCACGAGATGCAATCTGTTTAGGACACCCAGGCAGACATGTGTTGTACTCAGCGCAATGAATCCAGTCCTTGAAGCTCTCAAGTTTCATCAAGGTGATGGCTTTCAACACCATACTGATAGCGTGTTGGCCAGCATAGCTTCAAAAATGATCTCTCTGTCCTCAAGTTGGTTTTGGGGTTTCCCGACATAGGGGCCCACCACCAGTGGGAAGGCGAAGTCCACCCATATTTGCCATTAACTGTTTTTTGTTTCTCCAGGAGGGGACGGCAACTAATCTGTAGGAGCACAGAAGTAAATTGAACCTTTGCTTGTATGCTCTCCCTATTTTTCAGAGTCTTCCATTTAATTCACAGTCTGTCCAGTTCCTTTAGCTCTGCGCCACAAAAGCAGTTAAAAATTGATCATATTTCGCTTGCTTTTACCAAACTTAAGCATGGTATACATAGTGGTGGCTTGCACGACTTTTTGGTGACAGCTCTATGACTTGACACTTGGCCAGATTAACTATATTACGGTGAAAACTGGATCCATCACAGTTCCACAGAACTGATATGTCTCGGCGCCTATTTGTCCACCTGCTCTTGAGTTTTTTGTATGCAGCCCCCCACTGAAATATCGAACAATGCCTGGATGGATTCTCTTTCATTTAAATGTCTCATGTGGTTTCACAATGTCCCAATTTGGTGATAGACTACGTACAAACGTCAGACCCAACCCTTAATTTTTGCTCTCAAAGCAAATTCCACCATTACAAAAAGAATTTGCGCCTTCTCTCCTGGGTCCCTAAGCTTCACAGTTATACACATAAATGGGGCACATCTGCCAAACTGTCCAATACGTCTTTATATAAAAAAGATATAGGTTGCTGCACCAAGCCAGTAAATGTTTCATTAACATTGTTAAGAAGATCCTGAAGACGTACCCCTGTCCAAATTGGGCCTTAGTACATATGACTGAGTAAGGCAGACTCTGTCCTTTTGTGATGGAGCACCAGGTATACAGGATCATCATCACGGTGTTTTCGGTAATACAAGACAGATTGCTCCCATTCATACCTAAACACAATTTTTTCTTTTTTCTGGGCTGTGTTCAGGGACTTTAGTGTTCGCAGAGGAACATAGAAATCCTTCTAGTTGCTATTATCAATGTTAGTTTATACAAATGTCTTAGGGTAAAAGTTGTAGAGGTGGGGCAGTCATTTCTTAAGGTGTTGACGAGATCTCGTTTTACTGATCTTGCGAGATTAAAATGTGACGAGAATTTCTTGTTGAAGGTGAAAAGTTTTCTCGTTTGAGGCCGTGTGATTGTCACCTTATTGACGTGAAATTACTATTGAAGATCCCCCTGCACTTGTAAATCATTTGTGTTGGCACGTACATTTTGGTCTCAACTGCTGCCAGAAACATCGACATGCTTATTTCTTGAAAAGAACATTACCATATCTTATCTGTTCTGTGTATTTTTCTCTTCTTTTCATGCTTGAGAAAAAAATTGTTTCTTCCGTTGCACTTAGTATTTTGAGAGGCAGTACTTTGTATTGATACACTTACTGTTTGCATGTAAAAGTGTTATTTTTCTGTTTATTTACACATCTATTTTATTTATTACTGTTTATTTTTTTACGTTCTGTTTTGGAAGGATTAGATTCTCGTGTGGAAATTTGGACAGGGCAAAAGCCATTTGGTAAGTTTTCTACAAACGTTTTGCAGTGTTTGGCACGTCCTTTACTGCATATATCATAATAAATGTTAAAAAAAAAAGTAGATAACATTCAGCATTAATAGTTGGATTGCAAATGCAGCTAAATTTTGTTTGCATTTTTGATTTTTCCAGTTGAATAAAAAAACCTATTTTCCATTCAATATTTTCATCGAGGATTATCTTTAAATTTTTTTAAAAATTCTGCTCGTCTCGTAAACCACTCGTGATGTGTCTCGTCGGCGTGGAGTAAGCGTCTGTCACACCCCTACGTCTTCTGTACTCAATTGTCTATATTGAGTATTTACAACGTTTGACATACAATTCGTCCCAAAACAATGATCCATGCGTTGCCATAACATATTTCACATAAGGATCAAAAATATTAACCTCTGCGCAAACGCAGTGAATCCAACCACACAACTATGCAACCACATTTTCAAATGTGTTGTAAATTCTGCATACAGTGCAATGGTTTTAAATGAATTTACCCTCGTCACTTACCCTTCACAGTGTAACCTCAGTGTTCAACATATGTCTTCAATGGACATTGCAAAGACGATTATAGTAGTCTTTTCCACATTTTAAGTGCAAATACAAAATAGTGTGAACAGTTTAGTACAAGCAGTGCAAATACATATATGACAAATAAAAAAAGATACACCACTTTGACTTGATAGCACCATCTGTATAACATTTAGTTATCATATAGCTACAGTGGGGGCTTCGAAAGTTTGGCCCCCAAGTAAAATTTGTATCAACATGAATGTTTATCTGACGAGCGTTGTCACATGTGTGGAATGGTACAATGTTTCCTGTAGTGTAAAGCCTTGAGCAGTTGTTAAACTGGAAAGCTGCTATATAAATACAGCACTTTACATAAGAAGCCAAGAAAAGTGGAAGAATCCTCAAAAGGCGAACAAATGATGATTAGACATTCGTATGTCCAAAAATTTGATTTTATTTACACTTTCAAAATAACGAAAAACAAAAAAATGAACCTCAAAGTTTGGTGCCCCTACATGATGTTAACCTTTACTGCCCCCCCTTTTGCAATATCACAGCTTGGAAACACTTCTTGTAGCCAGCCAAGATTTTCAATTCTGGTTTGTGGTATCTTTGCCCATTCTCTCTTACACAAATCTTCCAGTTCTTTGACATTTCTGGTCTGTCTCTCACCAACTTGCTCTTTTAAGGTCTATCCAATATTTCAATTATGTTGAGTTCGAGATTGTGAGCCATGGCAAAAACCTTCATTTAACGCCTCTTATGTAATCCACCGTGGATTTAAGGTGTGTTTGAGCTATATCCATTTGTAGAAGCCATCCTCTCTTTAACTTCAGCTTTTTCACAGATGGCATCAAGTTAGCGTCCAAAATTTGCTATATTTTATTAAATCCATTTTTCCTTCTACTCGTGAATGTTCCCTGCCATTGGCTGCACATACAACCCCAAAGCATATTGATCCACCCCAGTTTTTCCTTAAATTCTGTCGCCCTTTCTCTCCCCCACGTACCTTTGCTCATTTGGGCCCAAAAAATTCTATTTTACCCTCATGGGTCCCCAGAACATGTTTCCAACAATGCATCAGGCTTGTCTATATGTTCTTTGCAAACTTCAACACTGATTTTTGTGGTGAGGACGTAGATCATCTTCTGATGGCTTTTCCATTAAGAGCTGTAGCACCCCAACACGCCCTACAATGCCTAACTGCCAATAAGTTAACTTTAGACTGGAATGATGGGGTGTTTGGAGCTTCGTTTCTTAAGGTTGCTACCACGAAGGTTTACCTACTTTGGTTAATCATATACTACCCTACTTTTAACATCAAATCTATAGTTGTTATTAGAAAACTGCCCCCAACCACTCTTTAAACAAAAAAGTTAATTTACTGGACAATAATTAAAAAGTACAAACAATATTCAGCAGGTAGATTGAATAAACAGAAAAATATCTAAAAACACAAATAGGTTAATTCAGCCTCATCATGATATTTCAAAACAATTATCCTTTCTTTACCTGTTTCCTCTTAACCCTCATGTTGTCCTCGGGTCAAATTGACCCATTTTCCTATATCAATGTTCTTTTTAATTACCCAACATTACATGATTGATTCCACACACGCTCTATGCCAAGTACAAATCTCTCTACTTTTATTAATTTTGGGGCTATTTTATTCAATTTATACCATTTGAAAAAACAAATGAAGTGTTTTTGAAATAGTATTGAGTATAAGTTGACATATTCCAGTCAGTGATTGGATAATCCATTCCTTTACTTTTAGTCAAATAATTCCTACTTTTCTGCTCTTCTACCTCAAACATTAGTATAATTTCCTATAATGAGGTTTATTGACCATAAATTCCAAAAATAACTGTAAAACTAAAGTTAATAAGTTAGTGTTACGTATGTTGTAAACACGCAAAACAAAGTGACAACATTGAAAAAAAAAGGGGACAAAAGTGTTGAAAAAAGACCAAAAACGTTTAAACATTGATAAAAGCGTCAACAAAATTGCTGATTTTTAATTTTGACGGGAAGACGACACAAGGGTTAAAAGATTAACCTACAGGCAGAAGTATTTATCTTTAAATCAGTAACAACATATAAAAATATTACCAACACTACGCTTAAACCACCGTGGTACCACACACACACTAACTCCACGCACACACAAAAAGAGGAAAAAAAACAAAACGACTGCAGCGCTGATAGTTCGTGTGCAATCGTCCGAATGACGTTTTCTTCAGTGGGAGAAATCCCAACATATCCAACTTACGATTAGTTGTTAGTCCAAGAAACACCTACTGTATGGCGTGCTACTGGTTTGTGATGAATGGGGTGACCCCCCATGACCGGTCCCCGTCTCTACATTGCTGTTCTCGCTGGCAGAGTCCCCCCTGATGCATGTGCGTCCCCGGTATGCTCTGTGGACTTCTAGTTGCCCCTCCACATTAACAATATAGGACCTGGGCCCGCCCTGCTGCAGGCATACACCTTTTTACCACTGGCCATCCTGTCCCCAGGGAGTGGTTTCATCCTGACGGCTGGCCGACCACTCAGGCAGATCTTTAGCAGATCTGTCATAGGTCAATTTTGCCGCCTGGCGTTTCAAACACAGTTTGCCTGGTATATCACCAACGACCCGGCAACAGCAGCTGGTCCGTCACAGGGAGGTGTGTCCGCAGTCTCCGTGACATTAGTGCTGTGCGGGACGCAGTGCACCCCTCCGTTGGCATGTTTTCTCCAATGGATGGATAGCTTTCATGGGTCCTCGCCGCCAACGCAGCTTTTTTACACAGGTTCTTTACAATCTTTACTGCCGGACTCGGCTTTTGCCATTGGCTTTTGGGTGTCTTGGTAATGAGGTAACATGCTCAAAGCACCACTCTTTTTGCAAATGTCCTCAAGCGCCACAAGCAACTGACATCCCCGTCAGAAAGCACGTGTCTGGTATGCCGGGCTGCAAATTGAGCCTTGCACCTCAGAATTGTAGTTTCAGCTGAGAGGTCAGGAAGCAGATCGACCTCTCCAGAATTCAGGTAGTGGTCCACAACAAGCAGGAAATCCTTCCAGTCCTGATTGACAGGTCTATGCTCACTATCTGCCAGGGACGTGTGGGAGTGGGTGGACATCATGGTCTCCTTCTTTTTTTTCATGTGCATACTCATTGCCACCAAGCATTGTTGCACAAAGTCTTTGATTTCCCCTGCATGTTGGGCCAAAAGAGTGTGTCAGGGCTTGCCTGTAGCAACGTCTCCCCCTATATGGCTGTAGTGGATCCGTCTCAGCATTTCTGGCCGCAAAGTTTTAGAACATAACGCGCTGGCTTCTGAAGAGTAACGCCGTCCTGTACACTGATTTCGTCTCTGATAGCCCAGTACCCTCCTGATCTTATGGGCGTCTCCTCTCTGCAGTCTGGCCATCCCTCAAGCACACAGTCTTGAGCATCTGAAGACACCAGCTTCTCTGTGTGCTGTCGATTTGAGCGGGCTTTGGCTGTTCGTTCAGTAGTCCTCTGCTGAATTGCTGCGGTGTCGTACTGTTCCTCCTGCAGGTTGCAGACCATTTCCCGCCTGTATTGTGTGTCTGTTCTCTGTGGTGGAGTATGGCTCGGCTAAGCGTTTCACTGATGTACTCCGGCCTGGCTTGTACACCACTTTGAGGCAGTAGTTCTGGAGCGTAAGAGCATACTCTGGAGCGCTTGGTGCACTAAGTGTAAAATGTAATGTAAATGTGCTGTATTTATATGCGCTTTCCATTCTTACAACTGCTCCAAGCGCTTTTACATCTACAGGGAACTTCACCATTCACACACATTCATACACTGTGGGCCCGGGGCTGCCGTACAAGGTGCCACCTGCTCATCAATAAACATTCACACACATTCCACTCTGGGTTCAGTGTCTTGCCCAGGACACTTCGACAATGACTGCAGGGTCGGGGATCGAACCACCACCATCCGATTGGCAGGCAACCGCTCTACCACTGATCCACACCGCCCCTACTAAGTGAGGGGCTTACTGAAGATAGACACCAATGGGTGGTGATCTGTCTCTGCTGTAACATCACCCCTCCCATAAAGGTAGTAGTGGAAGCGCTGACAGGCAAACACAGTGCTCAAGCACTCCTTTTCAATTTGTGCATAATTTTGCTCTGTTTGGGATAATGCACGGGATGCAAATGTAACTGGCTGTCCTTCCTGCAGCAAACAGAG
>NW_022605589.1:722771-723384 GCF_008692095.1 Etheostoma spectabile | reverse complement strand
AACAGCAGCCCAGACCTGTCTGGCTGGAGTCGCTTTGTATGGTGACCGGCCTGTTAATGTCATAATACCTCAAAACGGGCACTGCCGTGATCAGTGTCTTGATCTCCTGCATGGCCGCGTCGTGCTTTGGCAGCCAGTGCCACTGTACATCCTTATCCAGCAGCCTCCTCAGACGTTCACAGACCTCAGACAAGCGAGGCATGGACTTGGATAGGTAGTTCACAAACCCCACACAACGCTGCACGCCTTTAGTGTCTATGGGGTTGGGCATGTCCAGAACTGCTCTGACCTTATCGGGGTCAGCTTTAAGGCCATCGGCCGAGAGGACATGTCCATGAAAGCGGACTTCCCTAACTCGAAATTGCAGCTTCTTCAAACTCAGCCTCAGTTTAACTTCTCTGCATCTGTCCATCAGTGCGGTGAGGTTTGCATCGTGATCTCGGATGGCATCTTCCTCCGTGTCACCACAGCCCACTATTAAGATGTCATCAGCTATACTCAATCCCATTCAAGCCTACCAGGAGCTCATGCTGCTTCCTCTGATACAGTTCTGGTGCAACAGACACGCCAAAAGGGAGTTTCAGCCAGCGTTTCCTGCCCCACGGTGTCCAAA
>NW_022605589.1:722298-722458 GCF_008692095.1 Etheostoma spectabile | reverse complement strand
AGGCGGCATCTGACGGGCCGGTTGGGTTTAGAATGAAGAGTGGCAATAACAAAAATAGGAAAAATTAGTAGTTTGTAGCAGTTCTTTGTAGTAGTTCATGGCAGCAGGACGCTGTGCGGCATTACAAGGCACAGCAGGACGTAGCAGGGCACTGCAGTGT
>NW_022605589.1:720365-721741 GCF_008692095.1 Etheostoma spectabile | reverse complement strand
TACTCCCCCTAACAATATTCGATTCTATGCCTAACTAGGTCTCAAAAATACGTTCCAGCTGTCTAAAAACTAGACACAAACCAAGACGAGACGAGGTAAGAGAGCTCCAGCCGGCCGGGCCAGAACTTCCCAACCGGATCGGGCTGTATGCCAAGAGTCTCCCTTAGTTAATATTATATATAGAATAAATCTGAAAACAATGTGACTAATATACGCCGAAACATTTCGATTTATGCCCAACTTAAGCTTTATCAAAAAAGGAAAGTCTTAAAGCATACTCTTAAATGTGTGAGGCCGGGTCTGCCTCCCGGACCCAAACTGGAACTGGTCCACAGGAGAGGAGCTTGATTAGCTGAACGCTCTGGCTCCTGTCTATTTAGGAGGACTCTAGGAACCACCAGTACCTGCATTTGGGCGGTAGTTCTCTCCCAGGGTTTTGAAGTACTATAAGCGCTTTCAGATAGATGGAGCCTGACCATGAGAGATTTGTAGGTGAGAAGAAGGATTTCGAAATTCTATTCTAAATTTTACAGGGAAGCCAATGCCCGAGAAGCAAAACCGGAGAAAGTTGACTCTTTCCGGTTTCCCGTCCAGAAACACGTGCGCGCCAGTCGGATCGCGTTAGAGTCTTTAGGTTTTTCGAGCAGCCTGAGTAAAGAATTGCAGTAATCAAACCAGAAGTAAACAAATGCATGGACTAGTTTTTCGCTATTTTGAACGGATATTCTGGATTTTTTAGCAATATACGTAGTTGAAAAAGGCGATCTTGAAATTTGCTTTTAAACTGGGGAATTAAAGGACATGTCTGATCGAAAGATGACTCCAAGATTCTTCACGCTGGTGCTGGGAGGCCAGGGTGATGCCATCCAGAGTAACTATATCTTGGATAGTGCGTCACGAAGGTGCTTGGGTCCGCAGAGCAATAACTAAGTGTTATCGAGTTAACATTAGAAAATTACAGGTCCTCCAGGTTTAATATTTGAAGGGCACGTTTGAAGTTTAGCTACTGATTAGTTTCATACGGCCTGACTGAAAGATATAATTGAGTATCATCTGCATAACAAGTGAAAGTTATGGAGGTTCCAATAATACTGATAGGAAGCTAATAAGTGAACAGGATTGGACGAGCAAGATCTGGGGATCCAGGGATAACGTTGGCGTGAACAGAGGATTCATCGTTAACATTAACAAACGTGAGATCGATCTGATAAATAAGACTTAAACCAGCTTAGAGCAGTCCCTTTAATGCCAATTAAATGTCCCAATCTCTGTAATAAGATATAATGGTCAATGCTATCAAATGCAGCGCAAGTACGCAAGTAACACAAGTACAGAGATAAGTCCTTTGTCTGATGCAATTAGGAGGTCATTAGTAA
>NW_022605589.1:720067-720222 GCF_008692095.1 Etheostoma spectabile | reverse complement strand
GGTCTATAGTTGGCTAAAACATCTGGATCAAGGTTTGGCTTTTTCAGAAGAGGTTTAACTACAGCAACTTTAAAATGCTGTGGTACATAGCCTGTTAACAAATTGGTTATATCCAGTAGCGAAGTGTTGACTAATGGTAAAACTTCTTTAAGTAG
>NW_022605589.1:719348-719457 GCF_008692095.1 Etheostoma spectabile | reverse complement strand
CTTTAATTTGCGAGTTTCAGTGTTATACCATGGAGCTAACCGTCTTTGTTTTATTATCAACTTTTTTTAGAGGGGCAACAGAGTCGAGAGTCATTCGTAGCGAGCCTGC
>NW_022605589.1:719215-719338 GCF_008692095.1 Etheostoma spectabile | reverse complement strand
ACAAAATGATCGATTTGGGAGGGACTAATAGCATAGGAGTCCTCCGTAACTTTGTGACTTGGTATTTAATTAAATGCTAACGGAATTGCATCCTTAAATTTAGCTACAGCACTATCAGATAGA
>NW_022605589.1:707749-719097 GCF_008692095.1 Etheostoma spectabile | reverse complement strand
CAACACCATATACCAGAACAAGATCGAGGGTGTGATTAAAAATGTGAGTCAGTTTATGAACACTTTGAGAGAAGCCAATCTAATCTAATAGAGAGATAAACGCAGTGCTTTTAAGGCTTCACCCATCATTTTCATTCGTGCACATTGAATATTAAAACCCAACAAATAATAACTTTGTCCGTTTGTAGCACTAAGTTGACAGAAATACTCAGCAATTATGTCGGATAAAAATTCCGAGTATGGAACACAGGTGCTGGTACACTTTACACAAATAGAATTGGTTTGCATTGAGTTTCCCCTCTGGGTGTGAAAGACTAAGAAACAGACTTTCAAATGAGTCATAATTTAGTTTAGGTTTAGAGCTGATAGTAGACTAGAATCGAAGATGGCTGTAACTCCACTCCTCGGCCTGTGCCTCGAGGAATGTGAGTATTAATATGACTGGGGGGGGGGGGTGATTCATTTAGACTAACATTCCATCAGCCAGGTTTCAGTAAGACAGAATAGATCAATATTAGAATCTGATTAATCATTAGTACCCCTTTAGAAGAGAGAGATCTGATGTTTAAGGTCCACATTTAATTCTCTATTCTTTTGCACTATTGCACTTGTGGTTTAATTGTTATGAGGTTTTCATGCACAGCTCCCCTTCTGTTTACCTTTGATTTAAATAATTTTAATGGTCGGGGGGCAGACACCGTCACTATGGGGTTTTTACTAGGTAACTCCCGGAATAAAGGAGCAGAGAAGTGTGTTAGACTGGGACTCTGCCTCCTGGTCCCAACTATGGATTGTCAAGGATTAGGTCCACTAATAAACCTGTCAAGATTTCCAGAAATGAGAGCTGCTCCATCCCAAGTGGGATGAATGCCGTCTCTCCGGCATCAGGCCATTTTTCACCTGATATTTTGTGTATCCCATCCCCTAACATGCAAAGGGTTGTCCTGTCATTATGTGTTTTTTCTGTGTTTACCAGGTCACTATAAACAACCTGAGATAATATGGAGAGATCTGCTGTTTTCTAGCAAAAGTTACATAGCGGACACCCAAAACATCAGGGCATTTTTCACCTGATATTTTGTGTATCCCCTGTTTAACTTGTCTCAGGTTGTGAATACATTGTAGTCATTAGTACATTACATGTACAATGTACATTACATACATTATTGTCGTGAAGCCTTGCGCATGCACAGTTCTACCCAAAAGAGATGACAGATAATTGCCCAAAATGCATAGCAAAAGGACTTTGACTAACTAAAAGTTCTATAATACTGATGTTCCCTTTATCCATAGGGGGGTGCCAGTGGACATCACTCTCTAGTTAGCTCTGCTTTTGCATTTTAGGACCAAGGCCAGCTACCAGGGGTTATAAAGTCTATAGTAGTTTTATCGATGGGCAAACTTGTGAACTAGTGACTCGTTTTTTTTGTCCAGTCTTGTTAATGTAAAACAATCACTGTGAAAAATCATTTATATTGACTTGGAGTGTGCTAAACCTGTGAATTACCAGTCATTATCACCCAGAGAAAAGACATACAGTTCTGATTGGCTGGTAGGATGGCTATTAATTCTGAGTAACGGGATACATATGAAGTAAAAAAAGTAAAAAGTCACTATTCCATTGTGGTCTGTAAATGGTAACTATAACAACTATAGCAAACAACAGTTCAATGCAGCCTCACAGAATTGCTGCGGGTGGTTCCCTTCTTTACCCTCCTTTATTCCAATTAGGCAGATATTCTGGCGACGGCTACGGCTTTCAAAGTTTCTCTGTCTGATTGCAATCTTTTCACTGTAGTTTCCAGAGTCATGACAGCTCCAGATCGTCAATATGTTTTGTGTTCTGAGTTAGCAGACTGTAGAGAGTTGACGGTGGTCTGCAACTCTTGACAAATGGAAGCTATTTCTTGACAAAGGGCAGCCGTCTGAGTATCCATTTTTGTGCCCAATGATTTAATCATCTACATAATTTTTTCGACATTTTTTGAAGAAATTAGTGGTGCATCCGCTTCGGTTGAAGAGCTAGCACCTTTCTTGCTCGCAATTGAGTTAGCTGACTTGTTAGTGCAATTAGCCATTGTTTTTAAACTTAACGAAATGCGCTGCAAAGGCGTTATATCTTTTTCTAAGTGACTTGACTTAAAGTTATATAAGTTTAGGATGATTATATATTTATGTATTTGTATTCTGCATGCTAAAAAACAATTAAATTAAAAGTTGAATGCCGAGCTCAGGACCTTAGCCTTACATGCTGAATGCCAGCCGGAAGTCCCCTTATCTGGTCTTTCAATGAAAATAAATCAAATTAAACCCACACAAATGGTCCAGGGTAATACATTATTCTGTTCAGGCTCTGTCAGTATTAACATTTAAGTTCATTACAAATAGCCTGTTATTACGTCTGGATTTTCTCTACAGAGAATTAACAAGTTTAGTTTTATTGAGATTCATGTTTGTTTATTTACCACAGGAAATAAAACTTCATTTTGTTGGTGGCTGCAATTGCAAAGGAATCACCAGAAATTGTAGTTTGGGGTTTTTGTTTGGGGTTATTTTTCCAATTCGGCCTTCCCTGTGTTTTTTTTCTGGTTTTCTCCCCTGTCTTGTGTTGTCTTGTGTTCCCCTGTGTCTGTTTGTTCTGCTTCCTGTGTTATTTTGATAGTATGGTTTCCTGTCTTGTTTAGTCTTGTCCAGCTTTGCTTTGTGTCTGTCTGATTGTCCAGCCCCGCCCTAATGTGATTCACCTGATGTCTCACCTGTTCCCCGTTACCTCTTGTATTTAACCCCTGTGTTCCTCACCGGTTTTGTGTTCTTTTTCCCAGGCCTGTTTTGGACCCTCTTCCCCTTGGCTTTTCGACTTCTTGTGTTCCTCTGATTTGGCCTTTCCCCAGTGCTCCCTGTGGTTTTTCTTTGGACTGCCTTATAGATTGCTTCTTTTGTTTTTTCAATTATCCAGTATTCGCCCGCAAACCTGCATCTTGGTCCTCCTTCCCCTGCTACCCACAACAGAATGATCTAACCAAGATTATGGACCAAGCGTGTTATGTTTTTGCACCCCTCCTCCACCCCCTCAAGCCCGCGGCGGACCTCGTGTCAGCTACGTTCCGCCTTTTCTGGCGCCCCTCCGTGGGCTTTCTTGTGCGCCCTCTAGTGGGCTTTTCCGCGTGCCCCTCCGTGGGCTACGTCATGCGCCCTCTCATGGGCTTTTTTGTATGCCCGCTCTTGGGCCCCCTAGTGCGCCCTCTCTTGGGCCTCCTCACGCATCCCCTCGCGCCTCCTAATTCCCTTCCCTTTGTCCTTCTTCGGTCCCTCTGTTTGTGAGTCTCCCTCTCCCAAACTCTCTTTCTCTGTCTGCCTGGCTCCCTGTGTTCCTCTTCTGTGTCTGGGTCCCCCTCGTTTTGTCTCCATCTCGTCTCCGTCCTTCTCGTTCCGTCTCTCTGTGTGTCTCCTTCGCTCTGTCCCTTTCTCTCCCATTTTCTGTTGGTTTGCGTGTATGTCTCTCCCCCTCTGTCCCTCTCGGTCCCTGTGTGTGTCTGTCTGGCTCTCTGTGTTTTGTCATCCCTCCGTCTCTCAATAGCTCTCTGTGTGCCGCGATGTTCCTGCCCGTGGTCCCTTCACTGCTCCCTTTCTCTGTCCCTCTCCTCCTATCCCTCACTTGTCTCCGTCCTCGCCCCGTCCCTTTACTTGCCTCCAACGCTCTGTCTCTTTTGGTCCCTGTGTCTGTCTGTCTTGTTCTCTGGGTCCCTCTCTCTCTTGCTCTCTCTCTCTCTCTCTCTCTCTCTCCCTTTCTCTCTCCCTGTGGGTCTTGCTTTTTGTGTCTTTTCCCCTCTGTCTCTTTCGTTCCCTGTGTCTGTCTTGTCCTCTGTGTCACTCTCTCTCGTTCTGTTAGTCTGTCGCTCTCTCCGTGTCCCTACCCTTTATCCCTCCTCGGTTTTCTCTCCTCTGGTCCTTCACTCGCCACTTGTCTCCAGCCCTTTTTCTGGACTTCTTCGTGCCCTCCTTCCTTGTGCCCTCTATTAATGCTCTTTCTTTGTCTGGTCTCTTGTCCCATCTCCTCTCTCTTGTTGCCTCTCCCTTCTCGTCTCGCTACTCATCTCATTTCTTGTCTCCCTGACCCTTCTTGTCTCCCTGACCTTTCGTCTCGTCTCCCCGTTCATCAACTAGCCCCTCTCTCAGCTCTTCTCTGTCCCTCTCGCCTTTCGTTTTGACTCCCTTGTCTCGTCACCTCTTCCTTCGTCTCATTACGTTGCCCCTCTCGTCCTATCTCCTGCTTCTTCCGTCTCCTCTCTTTATCCTGTCTCCTCTTTCCGTCTTGTCCCCCCTCTCGTTTTGTCACCTCGTCTTCTTTGTCTCGTCGTCTCCTCGCCTCCTTTGTCTCCTAGTCTCTTTCATCTTGTCTCCTTCTTCCGCCTTGTCTCCTTGTTTGTCTCCTTCCCTCGTCCCCTCTCTCTTGTTTCCTCCTTCCTTCCTCTCCTTCGTCCCTCTCTCGCTCCCTCCTTCCCAGTCCCTCTCTTGCTCCCACCTTCCCAGTCCCTCTCTCTCTCCTTCCCAGTCCATCTCTCGCTCCCTCCTTCCTTGTCCCTCTCTCGCTCCCTCCTTCCCAGTCCTTCTCTCCCCTTCCTTGTCCCTCTCTCGCTCCCTCATTCCTTGTCCCTCTCGCTCCCTCCTTCCCAGTCCCTTCTGCTCCCTCGTTCCTTCTTCTCCAGTCCCTCTCTTGTCGCCCCTTCTCTCCTTCGGTACTCCCCTGGGTCTCCATCCCCAGTGCTCCCTGGTTCCCTCTGCCTCTGTCCCTAGGGTCCTTGTGCCCTTGCTCCTTGTGCCCGTTTTTTTGTCCCCTGGTTTCCCCGTCCCTCGGCCCCCTCTTTCCCGGTGTCTTCCGCCCTTTGTGGGTTGTTTTTTGTTTCCTGTGGGTTTTGTTGGTTGTGACATCTGGGATCTGTCTTTGGGGAGGGGGTACTGTTGTGGTTTGGGGTTTTTGTTTGGGGTTTTTGTTTGGGGTTATTTTTCCCATTCGACCTTCCCTGTGTTTTTGTTCCCGTTTTCTCCACCTGTTCCCGTTACCTCTTGTATTTAACTCCTGTGTTCCCTTTGTCTCTTGTTAGATCATTCCAGTCGTGCGTCCTGTCTCTGTGCTCAGCCTGTCTGTCGCTGTGCTCCGGCTGCCTGTTGCTGCGGACATCCCTGAGCCTGTATCCCTCGTGAGTTCCCCACCGTGCTCCTCACCTGTTTTGTGTTCTTTTTCCCAGGCCTGTTTTGGACTCTGTTCCCTCTGGATTTTCGGACTTCTTGTGTTCCTCTGATTTGGCCTTTCCCCAGTGCTCCATGTGGTTTTTCTTTGGACTGCTGTTTTCCCTTGTGGATTGCTTCTTTTTTTTTCAATAAATTATCCAGTGTTCGTCCGCAAACTTGCATCTTGGTCCTCCTTCCTCTGCTACCCACAACAAGAAATATCACTTAAGAATGCAAATAATGACAAGTTTCAAGTCTCACCCACTAATTTCATTATAATTATGAGAACGTCAATTGAACAATTAGGTCAGTAATCTAACTTTATTTAATGTAAAACATTTTGTGGGAATGTTCTCACATCCTTTATAATGCTTTATCATTCTATCCTTATTTCTCATAAATAGGAGGGTATGTTTTCTACAACCCTTTATAAAATATACCTCCCCAAAAAAATCCTTGCACCCATCCTTTGTTTCATTAAACTTTACAATTTATGATATCAATGTTTGTACTTGTTATACAACCGTGTACTTTGTTATATATTAGTTACCCTACAACCTTAACTTGTGCAAACAAACTTTTTTTTTTTTTTTAAATGTAATCACGTTGGTTTCTTAAAGGTTGCTGTTAACACACATTTTTTTTCTGTTTTTATTCTCATTGCTTTTAATTCAGCTGTAAATACCATAAATTTTAAACAGCACACAGCATTTTCAGTCATACAGAAGATTACAAAATCATTACAACAGACATATCTATAATGCTGTTCTCAATAAGATGCGATTAAGAACTGTCAAAGATTTAAAAAAACAAATACTGTCATAGTGTGATCCAGTAAATTAAGCAACATGTTTCACATTAACGCATGCCAAGCTTATAGTTTGTTTTATCATTAGTACTCATTTTAAACAAAGCTCTGATACCTAAAAATGATAAAGCCTAGAAATAGCAGGACCTGTACTCCAGAGATTCAACAAACTATCAGTTTCATTCTAGTTGCAAAATGTACTTACTGATTGAACTAATTTCCTGCACGTTGCACAGTGCAAAATGCTCTCATTAGTCATACTGCTTGGCATTACAGTTCAACTGATATAAGTTCTTGTAGGCCTATAGGCATTTTATAAACTAAAACTGACAATAGCTACTAGAAGGATTTTATTTTCCTCTGGGAACCCTGAAAGTATCCCTAAAACCACTTTCAAGATGTTTAAGTTAATTTCTCACTTAAACACAAAACATGCACGCACGCACGCACGCACACACACACACACAATGGTGTTTATCCTTGAACATTTAAATCACAAACTGAGCAGTTGACAGAGCAGGAGGAAGGAACATGTTCAGGGTCTCAGGAGGGCCCCACCCACCACAGCTCACTAGGCCTGAATAATCCAACAAACCTTTTCCAATGATCTTGTTCAAAACCTCAAAAATCAACACTTTTCCTCCAAAGCAGTGACATAATGTGACTAAAGCCTGCAACGTTCATGTGTTTTGTTAGTATTGAATGAGCTTTGTCAGTCTGCAGAATTTCTGACAGCTCGGGAATGATAAAATGTTGAGTCAGGCAGTAGTTGGGCACAGTGGTGTTGGGGCAGCAAACCTCCTTCTTTACTGCTGTGGTGCATCTTGTGAGAAGTCCTGAGTAGCTTGTGCAGGTCCTGTGCTGGCGTTTTGAGCCAGCAGCTGCTGCGGTGGACGCAGAAACACCAGCATCACTGTGATGTTATCACTAGAACCGGCTGCCTTAGCATGACCTACCAACTGTTGAGCAACGCTCAGTCCAGCAGTGTCCTCAGACTGTTCCAGCAGAGTGTCTGCCCTGCCCTTGGGGTCACAAGACAGATGGAGTGCATCCAAGACCATATGAGGGACCTCCGAAGGTTTGACTGCATCAAAAAAGCCATCGCACGCCAGCAGCACATAGTCCTCGTCCCCGCACAGCTGGGTTGTTGAGCAGTCGGCATCTCCAGACACATAGGGCTTCTGGTCAAAGTCACCTGTAGGAGGAATGGGATGTGTGATTACCAGCTTTAGCTTAACCGAACAGCACTGCCATACAGTGAATCAATCCTAAAGGTTTAATAATTAGGGTTCAAACTGCGAAGTGGTAGAACCCTTCTATGTTTGTCTGTTTTAGTTATTATTAGAGACTCAAGCCCGAGGATGCGGGAACCGCAGTAGTGCAAAGTGCTACACGGTTCACAAAGCAGGGCTTGGGAACCCTACCGTTTTGCTAAGGATTCTTCTTCTTCTCCTCCTCCATTATTATTCCTCTCCGCGTAAAACACCCGCTGCAGCCTAAACCGTACATGGTGGCGGTGTGCCATTTTCAGGACTGGCTCAAAACTCTGCAAAGACCTCAGCCGCAAAAATAGATCCACTTCCACCACTAGGTGGCGCTATAGCAGAAAAATGCATTTGGCCCTATAACTCCCAAACCGTATATTGGAAATTTGAAATCCATGTATCCACGCGTTTGATCCAATTGAATTTCCTGATATAGGCCACGCCCATTTCCGCCTAGACTTTTATGCATGAAAAATTGCGATTTATCAGAAAACAACTTTTTCAAACTCCTAAAACGTGCAATGGATCTGCACGAAACTTGGCACATATCATCTCCAGACCAACCTGACAAAAAGTTGAAAAATAAAATGTGCGCATATTACGCACAAACAAATTGGTGTAGCAAACTACGCAACACCAACTTTGACATATCTCGGACAGAATAAATGCTGTCGAAACCAAACTTTTGATTATTCCTTGGTATGACCCTGTGAGGCTCTAAAACAAATTTCACAACTAATGGCAATTAGGGGGCACTACAAATACAAAATTTATATATCATGAACCGTTCATCCAATTTTTACAGAATTTGATGGATACCATCTAGGGCTACTCCTGAGGCGGCCCTTACAGTTGGGTACTGATCGGTTATAGTGGGCGTGGCCTATAGGACCAAGTTTGGGTTAACCACTTAAAGTTAAACCACACTAAAGTGAATTACTTGAAATTATCCGTGGAGCTGACCTGACTTACCAAATATTATATATGTGGACCACTAGGTGGCGATACAATGACATCAAACGTGTTTTTGCCTATAACTCCCACAAAATGCCTCACACATTAAAAATCTTTACATCCACGTGTTCACTGAATCATGCCGAGTCACATGATATAGGCCACCTACTTTTTCGAACTCGTCCTAAGCCGTGTGACAGATCTACACAAAACCTGGTAGGTAGGATTTCCAGATGGCCCTGACAAAAAGTTGTGTAAAGGATTTTGCTACGTTAACGTATGCGCATTCGACGAACAAACAAATTAACGATTGTAAACTACCAAACATATATCATATCATATCTCTGCCAAATTATATGTTATCAGCAAAAGACTTGAGAGCATTGTTTCCCATCTCTCTGCAATTGTCTCTCCCAAATTTGGTGAAGATTGGTCATTGGGGGGCGCTATAATAAACGTTTGTTGGTTTTGTCAAAAGCACAATGCATTTCAATGGAAAATTTGCAATTGCAATATCTCTGCCACAATAAATGCTATAAATACCAAACCTTGGCATGCAACTGAAGGGTTCTGTACCAAACTTGGTAAAGATAGGCCATTAGGGGGCGCTTTAATCAATGTAGACAATTTCCATTCTGAGGTTGAGTGCGTCGTACATGACGCCAAACGGCCCTTCTGGTTCATAACTTTGTAACTTAATAATATAACTAGCTAAAAGCTAACAGTGGCTCCATTCTGCTGATGTCTTTGTTGTATTCCTATCCCTTACAGAAGGTTTTGTATCCAGCCTAGAAGCCCAGAGTTTTTTGGGGTCATTGTGCTATTAATCCATACTATAACATGCGCCTCTCAATATTTCGTGACATTTGCCCCCCCCCCCCCACCGTTTCGCTTTGAGTTCCACTTTGTGCGCTCTCCGGGTCATTGGGGACAACTTGCGCTAGTTATTATTAGTTTTCTGCCGCGCCGGCTCAAATTCCTGTGAGCTGGAATGAGCTAGAAACATGAAACTTGGGGGAATAACTGGAAACGGTGTGCATGTACTTCATGTATATGTACAACTATAGAAATATGAACCCAATTGACAACATGGTGGCGCTGTAATTACGGCTTCAAAATGCACTAAAACTATGAAAGGCAATGCCCCCCACACCATGCGTCTGATTGAAGGTGCAGCTTAATGTGCTCTACTGTCAGCTGATTACGGTAGGCGTACCTGACTCATTTCCGTTTCCGGTGCTTGTGTGTGTTGGTAGCGAGTTGGTGGCGAGTTGGTAGCGTGTTGCTGCTCACTAAATACCAGTTCAGTTTGTTAGATTTGCTATTACAGCGGCTAACTGTCCACTAAACAGTTATTCTTATAGTAGTTCTGCCTAAGCACTCACAGATCTTTTCATTTTTCAGCAACTTTCGTTAAATTACAGTTATTTTTAACGCTTGGTAGCTAACGCTAGTACTTTAGCTTAGCTGCTAGCAACTTTAGCTTAGCAGTTAGCCATGTCGTCTCCCTCTCCAACTTTTTCTTGCTCAATGTGTGAGATGTTTAGTTACTCCTCTGCATCATTTAGCGACAATGGTATGTGTAACAAGTGTAGTTTATTTATAGACATGGAGGCGAGGCTTAGTCCGGATCTGCACCATGATAGATCAGTCGTTAGTTACTGTAGCTAACCCCCCCCCCCGGTAGTTGGCGCGGGCCGGCATGACCCTGAGTAGCCGTCCCCCGGCAACTCTTGAGCAGCCAGGAAAAGGTTCCTGGGTTACTGTTTGTGGCAAAAGTAGTCGTAAGCTTTCAAAGGCCTCAAACCACCACCATCCTGTTAGGGTTTCTAACAGATTTTCCCCGTTCAGCGATACACCCGCTGAGAAACCAACTCTGGTTATTGGCAGCTCCATTTTGAGAAACGTGAAGTTAGCTAAGCCAGCAGCCATAGTTAAGTGCATCCCTGGGGCCAGAGCGGGCAACATTGAATCTTATTTGAAACTGCTTGCTAAGGATAGATACAGTAAGATTGTTATTCACGTTGCCGTTAATGACTCCCGGTTACGCCAAACAGAGGTCACCAAGATTAATGTTGAATTGGTGTGTACATATGCAAAGTCAATATCAGACACCCTAGTTTTCTCTGGACCCCTGCCAAATCTAACCAGTGATGATATGTATAACCGCATGTCGTCATTTTGCCGCTGGCTATCGAGGTGGTGTCCAGATAATGATGTGGGCTTTGTAGATCACTGGCAGTCTTTCTGGGGAAGACCTGGTCTGATTCGGAGGGACAGCATTCATCCCAATTGGGATGGAGCAGCTCTCATTTCTAGAAACCTAGATAAGTTAATTAGTAGACCTAATCATTGACAATCCAGAGTTGGGACCAGGAGGCAGAGTCGCAGTTTAACACACTTCTCTGCTCCTCCTTTCCAGGAGTTACCTAGTTAAAACCCCATAGTGACGGTGTCTGCCCCCCGACCATTGAAATTATTTAAATCAAAAGGTAAACAGAAGAGGAGTTGTGCATAAAAACCTCATAACAATTAAAACCACAAGTGCAATAGTGCAAAAGAATAGGAGAATTAAATGTGGACTCTTAAACATCAGATCTCTCTCTTCCAAAGGTGTACTAGTAAATGAATTAATATCAGATTCTAATATCGATTTATTTTGTCTTACTGAAACCTGGCTGGGTGATGGAGAATATGTTAGTCTAAATGAATCCACCCCCCCAGTCATATTAATACTCACATTCCTCGAGGCACAGGCCGAGGAGGTGGAGTTGCAGCTATCTTTGATTCTAGTCTACTAATCAGCTCTAAACCTAAACTAAATTATAACTCATTTGAAAGTCTTGTTCTTAGTCTTTCACACCCAAGCTGGAAATCACTGCAGCCAGTTCTATGTGTTATAGTGTACCGAGTACCTGGTCCATACTCTGAATTCTTATCCGAATTTGCAGAGTTTTAGTCAAATTTAGTGCTAAAAACGGACAAAATTCTTATTTTAGGGGGAAAACAAAAATGTGCAACTGCTTAAATAAAATGCTAAAATTTAAATAAACCAATTGTGCCAGTTGCACTTAGTGCAGTAGTGTGGTGTC
>NW_022605589.1:707640-707739 GCF_008692095.1 Etheostoma spectabile | reverse complement strand
ATCTTGCACCCAGTGATGACATGTTAAAAAGTGTTATTGCCTGTGGTATGAATGATTTTCTTTAGCGGTCCGTGCGGCATCGAAGCTGTCGGAGCCTCT
>NW_022605589.1:707449-707589 GCF_008692095.1 Etheostoma spectabile | reverse complement strand
GGTTATCCATGATAGATAACAGTTTGTTCAGTGACCTCCTCTCCACCACAGCTTCAACCGTGTCCTGTTTGCAGCCGATCAAAGAGCCAGCCTTCCTGATCAGTTTGTTCAGTCTGTTTGTATCGCTGGCTCCGATGCTG
>NW_022605589.1:707092-707212 GCF_008692095.1 Etheostoma spectabile | reverse complement strand
GGGCTGCGGAGCCGTTCCCTTCCTTCTGAAGTCGATCACCATCTCTCTGGTCTTATCCGCTTTCAGCAGCAGGTGGTTCTTACCAGACCACTCCACAAAGTCATCCACCAGTGCCCTGTA
>NW_022605589.1:706975-707082 GCF_008692095.1 Etheostoma spectabile | reverse complement strand
TGTCCATCCCTTATACACCCAACAACTGCAGAGTCATCAGAAAACGTCCGTAGGTGACATGACTGAGTTGTACTGGAAGTCTGTGGTGTATAAGGTGAACAGAAAAG
>NW_022605589.1:706589-706784 GCF_008692095.1 Etheostoma spectabile | reverse complement strand
TCAAAAAATGTGATTCTCACAGTGCCGCCACCGCCATCCAGGTGCAAATGAGCTTGCTGCAGAAGATAGATGACGGCGTCGTCCACTCCCAGTCAAGGCTGGTAGGCAAACTGTAGAGGGTCCAGAGAAGAACTCATCTGCGGCCTCAGGTAAGCCAAGACCAGCCTCTCCAGCACCTTCATCACATGGGATGTG
>NW_022605589.1:705053-705650 GCF_008692095.1 Etheostoma spectabile | reverse complement strand
AGCATGATTAAAATCCCCAGAGATAGCAATGAAGGCGTTGGGCTGCTGCGTCTGGAGTTGTGAGACCTTGGTGTGAATGACGTCAGCAGCTGCCTCCGCATCAGCAGATGGTGGAATGTAGACAACTATCATTATAGCGGACGTAAACTCCCTCGGTAGATTGTACGGACAAAACCCCACAGCCAGCAGTTCAATGTCCGGGCTACAGAAACGTTCCTTCACCACCTTTCACTCAACATACAGTGCACCTCCCCCTCCATTCTTGCCTTACGCTTTCTAAAACGTTTCTGTCCGCCCGAACGTCAAAAGCCGGGTTACCGACCACCATAGTCCCGGATGTGCGAGTGCAGCCACTGTTTCCGGTAAAACCAATGCTGCACTCGCGGAACTCCCTCTGGGTTCTGATGAGCGCTGCTAGTTTGTCCGTCTTATTCCCGAGAGACCGGACATTCCTCATAACGATCGCTGGGACGGTAGGCCTGTGTTTTCTTCTTTTTTCCTTACGTTTTATTCCTCCACTGCAACCCCGGCGTCTCCTTCGTAGCTCCTTCGGGATTTAAGGTTTGGCCCTCGGCAGCAGCACAGGTCCACACAGCG
>NW_022605589.1:704978-705043 GCF_008692095.1 Etheostoma spectabile | reverse complement strand
ATCGCGTGTGTAAACAATAGTCCCGGTGCCTTGTGCGTAACATGAAGTTACAAAACACGACCAAA
>NW_022605589.1:704837-704968 GCF_008692095.1 Etheostoma spectabile | reverse complement strand
GAATAAAACTAAAAGAAAAGTTCCGAAATTTACAGGCCCCATCGTTTGCACAGATTTACAGCACCTAAAGAATAAAAATAAATAAAAATAAAGTGACTAAAAACACACAAAACACGCATACAATCAGGAGC
>NW_022605589.1:704359-704827 GCF_008692095.1 Etheostoma spectabile | reverse complement strand
GGCTGCCGCACGACACAGCGCCATCTTGCAAAAAAGGGACTGCTCTAAGCTGGTTTAAGTCCTATTTATCAGATTGATCTCAGTTTGTTCATGTTAACGATGAATCCTCTGTGCATGCCAAAGTTAGTCATGGAGTCCCACAAGGATCTGTGCTCAGTCCAATCCTGTTCACTTTATATATGCTTCCTTTAGGCAATATTATCAGGAAGCACTCCATAAACTTTCATTGTTATGCAGATAATACTCAATTATATCTATCAATCAAGCCGGATGAAACTAATCAGTTTGCTAAACTTCAAATGTGCCTTCAGGATATTAAAACCTGGATGACCTGTAATTTTCTAATGTTAAACTCAGATAAAACTGAAGTTATTGCTCTGGGACCTAAGCACCTCCGTGACGCATTATCCAAAGAGATGGTTACTCTGGATGGCATCACCCTGGCCTCCAGCACCACTGTGAGGAATC
>NW_022605589.1:704027-704349 GCF_008692095.1 Etheostoma spectabile | reverse complement strand
CTTTGATCAGGACATGTCCTTTAATTCCCACATTTAGCAAATTTGAAGGATCTCCTTCTTTCACCTACGTAATATTGCAAAAATCAGGAATATCCTGTCTAAAAATGATGCAGAAAAACTAGTCCATGCATTTTTTACTTCTAGGCTGGATTACTGCAATTCTTTATTATCAGGCTGCTTGAAAAAGTCCATAAAGACTCTTCAGCTGATCCAAAATGCTGCAGCATGTGTTCTGACAAGAATGACCATGACCAAGAACGAGAGCAAGGGTACAAGCAGGCAAAATGGGTTTCCTCAGGAGGGGGGCTGGCGTCTCCCTTAG
>NW_022605589.1:703877-704017 GCF_008692095.1 Etheostoma spectabile | reverse complement strand
AGAAGCTCAGTCATCCGAGAGGAGCTCAGAGTAGAGCCGCTGGTCCTTCGCGTCAAAAGAAGGACCAGCCAGAGGTTTGGACATCTGGTAAGGATGCTTCCTGGGCGTCTCCCTTGGGAGGTGTTCCAGGCACGTCCAGC
>NW_022605589.1:700888-703867 GCF_008692095.1 Etheostoma spectabile | reverse complement strand
CTTCGGGGAAGACCCAGGACTAGGTAGAGAGAGTATATCTTCAACCTGACCTAGGAACGCCTCGGGATCCCCCAGTTGGAGCTGGTTGGTGTGGCACGGAAAAGGGAAGTTGGGGGTCCCCTACTGGAGCTGCTGCCCCCGCGACCCAATACCGAATAAGCGGATGAAGATGGATGGATGGATGGATGGATGTTTTAAAAAACCCATTTAAGTCAAAGGTCAATTTGAACCGAGGGATACGAGAGGGCCCCGAAAGTGAAGACAATACAAGGTTTAAGTAGTTTTTTTAAAGGTCAATATTGAAAAGTTAAGCAGGGAGCTCTCCTAACTCACGTCCTATCAGCGCATGGCCATAACTGCAAGTCTGATGGTTCTATTTTAAGGTGAATTTTTTCTTTCTTCATAACGTCTTCTCTTCTTTGATATTTGAGTAGTTTATCTCTCACTGGGTTTACTGAAGTACTACCTGCTTACCTTTAGTGTTTGGACAGCACCCTTCTAACAATAAAAAAACACTGGCTTGGAGGCTTCATCCTCCCCAACTCCACCCTCTTGTCAAAAATCGTCACATCTGGTTGCGAAAAACCAAGATAGCAATGCCTGTTTTGCCACAAATGAGGCTTCAAAACTGTAGCCCACATGTCTTTTTTTTACAGTCTATGGTGTTCAAACTAATCAGACAAACTGGACGTTTGGGTCAAGTGTACTCGGATCCAGGCCCACATGTGAAAAAAACACTGATGTGTATATAACGCAGATTATATTGTATTCCATTTTTATATTTTTAATTTCCACCTGCCTCCTGCCTTATGTTTTCTTCACATAAAGTAATTTATAACATATCTACTCATAAATACATTAGACTGAGACACGGCAAGAATGGAAATGTAGATAGTTTTACTAGAGACATAATTGCTATTAACTAGGATTGTATGTGTTTGATAATTTTGACCCCCCATGAAAATTAGATGTCACATCTCAAGGGGCTATCCTTTTAATAAATTCAAAAAGATTTCATCCTGTTTCGAATTGGTGTGTTTTATCTTTAATGGAGGTGAATAAAAGGCCAATGAATTAAGCCCAAATGGGGATGCCAAACATGCGTTTTTCTCTGCTGTTGTTGATTTGACTTACCAATGGCTCTGGATACAGCATAGGTGCCATTAACACGCCAACAACCCATGAAGGTGATACAGCCACCAAGATCCTCAATTCTCCGTTTCTCATCCTGGACAGTGAAAGACAACGGAGAACATTACCATCTGACCACCATTTATTTTATGAAGATGTGCAGCAATTTCTTGTAATTATCTTCATGTTTATTAATTTATTTTTAATTTTAGCCCCACGTGCCATGTGACTGTCATTAGCTAATCTCATTGACCAACAGTGTTTAGATAAAGAACCACAGGACAATTCTTTTTTGGTTTACCATTTCACAGTTACTGAACAGTGCAACCTAAATAGTTTAGCCATTAAAAAAAAATAGTCCTACAAGGTAAAAAACAAACACCACACCAAATTCCATTCTCAAATTTAACACTTTAAAGTCTCTTAAATATTTATCAGTTACTTTTCCAAACATAAATGATTAACTTTTTGAAATCCATATGAACCAATCTTCACATCAGAATAAAATAGATCCACCATCCACATTTTCTTTAACATTTACCATTTAGCACCATCATGGGTACTCTAACCGCCAATTCCAAAGCCAAAGAACATTTGTATCCTTGTGTTATCGTTTGCCTCCATTTTTCATGAGCTGAACTCAAAGATCTAAGGCTTTTTCTATGTGCACAAAAGGCTTATTTCTCTCAAACATTGTTCACCAATCTGTGTTAGTGAGCACTCCTCCTTTGCCGAGATAATCCATCCACTTCACAGGTGTAGCATATTTCCCCAGCATGTTCCCTTGGATCAGGGAGGCTCCAAAATCAGGGTAGCAGCTGTCGCCTTGGTCCCGCTCCATGTTCTGTGATGCCATGTTCAACTGCTACACTGCAGTGCCCTGCTACGTCCTGCTACGTCCTGCTGTGCCTTGTAATGCTGCACAGCGTCCTGCTATGCCATGAACTACTGCAAAGAACTGCTACAAACTACAAATTTTTTCTATTTTTGTTATTGCCACTCTTCATTATAACCCCAACCGGCCCGTCAGACGCCGCCTACCAAGAGCCTGGCTCTGACCGAGGTTTCTGCCTAAAAGGAAGTTTTTCCTCGCCACTGTCGCACTGTTGCTTGCTCTGGAGGAGACTACTAGAACTGTTGGGTCCTTGTAAATTCTGGAGTGTGGTCTATCTGTATAGTGTCTTGAGATAACTCTTGTTATGAATTGATACTATAAATAAAATTTAATTTAATTGAATAGCATATCAAGATGCTGATTAGACAGCAGGATTATTGGACAGGTGTGCCTTAGGCTGGCCACAATAAAAGGCCAATTTAAAATGTGCAGTTTTATCACACAGCACAATGTCACAGTGTGTGCAATTGGCATGCTGACTGTAGGAATGGCCACCAGAGCTGTTGCCCGTGAATTGAATGTTCATGAATCTTACAAGTCTTTTTACAAATGAACTCTGTTTTTGAAAAATTTCGATCTGGTTTTAGATCACGTCACAGCACACGAGTTACATAATACATTACATAATGATATTGCCTTGTCCGTAGATGCCGGGAATCCAAATGTTTAAGTCCTTTTTAGACCTCACAGCGGCGTTTGACACAATGGACCACGCAGTCCTCCTCTTTCGCCTTGAGAATTGTGTAGGCATCAGAGGCTTGGCACTCAAATGGTTCAGCTCCTATCTGTCAAATAGGAGCTTTTCTGTTATGATTGGTGATCTCTCCTCGTCAGTTGCTCCTCTCTCTTGTGGGGTACCACAGGGATCCATTCTTGGCCCTATTCTGTTTTCTTTATATATGCTGCCTATAGGGGCGATTATAGGAAAGCACAACCTATCTTTTCATTGCTAT
>NW_022605589.1:699270-700878 GCF_008692095.1 Etheostoma spectabile | reverse complement strand
TGCAAATCTATTTGCCTATGAAAGCAAATGACAGTGACTAAACAATAACTAAACTCCTTGCTTAGTTGTAACGTCCAAGGTCTCTCTTTAAACCACTGCTGTGTGTACACCCTCTCCAGGATAGGAGCAGTCTGATTTGGTTTGAAATTAAAGAGACTTTCCACAGTTCGGTTGAACTCTGACAACGTCTCCTTGAATAGGTGCCTCTCTGCTGGTTCCATGACTGGTCAGATCAGTCTGTCATAAGGTCATTCTGTCATGAGAATTTTATTTCATAAAATCCATACCAAGAAAAAGAGTCATGAACACAGCATCAAAAATCATCCCAAAATCCAGAAAGCAAAAGAACAGGAATACCAACAACAGGAACACAGGAACTCTACACAAACACCCTAAACAACACACAATGATCTGACACAAAACAAGGGCAACACAAAGACTAAATACTAGGGGTGATCCGAGTATCCGGCTGAAATGAGTATTTGGTACGGATAAAGCACTTTTGCCGATTACAAGTATTATACGAGTAATATGAGTCAATATCCGTGCTCGGATTAAATACAACTCCTCTGGCCGCGCAGCGTTCTGTGATAATCACAGCGCCCCCCCCCGTCTACAAACCCGCTCGGCTCTATCACACACACACACAGAACATGGAGAAATGCGCTCCCTCGGCCTCTCTCTCTCTCTCTCTCTCTCTCTCTCTCTCTCTCTCTCTCTCCCGCTCCGTAAGGCAGGCAGTCAATCGGGTCTGCGGATCTGTTCCGTTAACGTTTAGGGTTTCTTCAGCTTCAGGTTTGTTTTTAACTTCGGTTTATAGTACTTAGTAACCAGTAGATTTCTGGTGAACGTGGGGTTTGTAGTACTTACATAGTAAACAGTAGATTTCTGGTGAACGTGGGTTTCAGACATGCTGCTCGGTTTAAATGCAACTCCCGTTGCGTCTCTGCCATCGGAGATTTTTTTTTTTTTTTTTTACTGTCAGCTGCCCCCCGCCCCCTCTCTCTGTGTTTTTTTCTTACCACAACGCATGCACGCGCGCACACACACACACACACACACACACACTCACACTCACACTCACACACACACACACACACACACACACACACACACGGTGTGGAAATAAAAAATAAATAAAAAAGAACAAAAAAATAAAATAATCACACTGATCGTAAAAAAATAAAAAGTTTAAAAAAAACTCTTGTTCATTACATTTTACTTCATAATTGCAACCGCATGTGTTGTATTCATTGTTGCAAAACGTTCTGTATATGTAAATGTAAATGTGCTGTATTTATATAGCGCTTTTCCCGTTTTTTAACAACTGTTCAAAGCGCTTTTACATCTACAGGAAACATTCACCATTCACACACAGTGGCCGGGGCTGCCGTACAAGGTGCCACCTGCTCATCAGATAAACATTCATACACATTCACACTCCGATGCGCAGCACCGGGGGCAACTCGGGGTTCAGTGTCTTTCCTAAGGACACTTCGACAATGACTGCAGGGGCGGGGATCGAACCACCAACCTTCCGATTGGCAGGCTCTACCACTGAGCCACAGCCGCCCCGGCTATATAGTTTGTTTGTTACCATGACAACAC
>NW_022605589.1:693302-699260 GCF_008692095.1 Etheostoma spectabile | reverse complement strand
AAACTCGATGCTGTCATGTAAATAGTTTTAAAAATCAGCAATAAATATAACTATTTTTGATCAACTCATATCAATTGCATGCTTAAATAGCCGGAATCCGGTACTGCGGACTGGGGGAGCCTAAACCGGAAGTGGTCAGATTTAACCGGAAGTGGTTCAGGTCTCTGAAATGTGAGGGCTTTAACCGGTATGTATTTAAGCATGCAATTGATATGAGTTGATCAAAAATAGTTATATTATTGCTGATTTTAAAACTATTTACATGACAGCATCGAGTTTCAGATCAATGGTTTTGTATGGTAACAAACAAACTATATAGCCGGGGCGGCTGTGGCTAGTGGTAGAGCCTGCCAATCGGAAGGTTGGTGTTCGATCCCCGCCCCTGCGTCATGTGTCGAAGGTCCTTAGGAAAGACACGAACCCGAGTTGCCCCGTGCGCGCATCGAGTGTGAATGTGTATGAATGTTTATCTGAGAGCAGGTGGCACCTTGTACGGCAGCCCGGCCACTGTGTGTGAATGGTGAATGTTCCTGTAGATGTTAAAAGCGCTTGAACAGTGTTAAAAAAGGAAAAGCGCATTAAATACAGCACATTTACATTTACATATACAGAACGTTTTGCAACAATGAATACAACACATGCGGTTGCAATAGAGTAAAATGTAATAGCAAGATTTTTTTTAAACTTTTATTTTTTACGATAGAGTTGATTATTTAATTTTTGTTCTTTTTATTTATTTTTTATTTCCACACGTGTGTGTGTTGTGTGTGTGGTGTTGTTGTGTGTGGTGGAGTGTGAGTGTGTGGTGGTGTGTGTGTGTGTGTGTGTGCGTCGCGTGCATGCGTTGGTAAAAAAAAACCCAGCAGAGAGGGGCGGGGGGCAGCTGACGTAAAAAAAAAAAAAAAAAAATCTCCGATGGCAGAGACGCAACCGGGAGTTGCATTTAAACCGAGCAGCATGTCTGAAACCACGTTCACCAGAAATCTACTGTTTACTATGTACTAATACTACAAACCCACGTTCACCAGAAATACTGGTTACTAAGTACTATAAACCGAAGTTAAAACAAACCTGAAGCGAAGAAACCTAAACGTTACGGAACAGATCCGCAGACCCGATTGACTGCCTGCCTTACGGAGCGGGAGAGAGAGAAGAGAGAGAGAGAGAGAGAGAGAGAGAGAGAGAGGCCGAGGGAGCGCATTTCTCCATGTTCTGTGTGGTGTGTATAGAGCCGAGCGGGTTGTAGAGGGGGGGGGCGCTGTGATTACACAGAACGCTGTGCGGCCAGAGGAGTTGTATTTAATTCCGAGCACGGATATTGATCATATTACTCGTATATACTTGTAATAACGGCAAAAGTGCTTATTCCGTACCAAATACTCATTTCAGGCCGGATACTCGGATCACCCCTAGTATTTAGTCTTTGTGTTGCCCTTGTTTTGTGTCAGATCATTGTGTGTTGTTTAGGGTGTTTGTGTAAAGTTCCTGTGTTCCGTTGTTGGTATTCCTGTTCTTTTGCTTTCTGGATTTTGGGATGATTTTGATGCTGTGTTCATGATCTTTTTCTTGGTATGGATTTTATGAAATAAAATTCTCATGACAGAATGACCTAGACAGATGATCTGAACCATCAGGAACCAGCAGAGAGGGAGTACATGGAGACGTTGTCGTTCACACGGTAATTCTATCAACCGAATCAGATGCCCACTCCTGGGATCCCGAGACGTGGTTGCTGATTCACACAGCAGTGGTTAAAGAGAGACCTTGGACGTTACAACTAGCAAGGAGTTAGTTATGGTTTAGTCCACTGTCATTTGCTTTCATAGGCAAATAGATTTGCAAATCATCTGCATAGCAATGAAAAGATAGGTTGTGCTTTTCCTATATCGCCCCTATAGGCAGCATATATAAGAAAACAGAATAGGGCCAAGAATGGATCCCTGTGGTACCCCACAGAGAGAGGAGCAACTGACGGGAGAGATCACCAATCATAACAGAAAAGCTCCTATTTGACAGATAGGAGCTGAACCATTTGAGTGCCAAGCCTCTGATGCCTACACAATTCTCAAGGCGAAAGAGAGGACTGCGTGGTCCATGTGTCAAACGCCGCTGTGAGGTCTAAAAAGGACTTAAACATTTGGATTCCCGGCATCTACGGACAAGGCAATATCATTATGTAATGAGTTATGTAACTCGTGTGCTGTGACGTGATCTAAAACCAGATCGAAATTTTTCAAAAACAGAGTTTTTGTAAAAAGACTTGTAAGATTCATGAACATCAATTCACGGGCAACAGCTCTGGTGGCCATTCCTACAGTCAGCATGCCAATTGCACACACTGTGCATTGTGCTGTGTGATTAAAACTGACATTTTAAATTGGCCTTTTATTGTGGCCAGCCTAAGGCACACCTGTCCAATATCTGCTGTCTAATCAGCATCTTGATATGCTATTCATTAAATTAAATTTTATTTATAGTATCAATTCAAACAAGAGTTATCTCAAGACACTATACAGATAGACCACACTCCAGAATTTACAAGGACAACACGTTCTAGTAGTCTCCTCCCGAGCAAGCAACAGTGCGACAGTGGCGAGGAAAACTTCCTTTAGGCAGAAATCCGGTCAGAGCCAGCTCTTGGTAGGCGTCGTCTGAGGCCGGTTGGGTTATAATGAAGAGTGGCATAAAATAAAAATTTGTAGTAGCAGTTCAGAGTTCTATGGCATAGCAGACGCTGTGCAGCATTAAGGTCAGCCAGAGGACGTAGCAGGACGTAGCAGGGCACTGCAGTGTAGCAGTGAACATGGCATCACAGAACATGGAGCGGGACCAAGGCGACAGCTGCTACCCTGATTTTGGAGCCTCCCTGATCCAGGGAACATGCTGGGGAAATATGCACACCTGTGAAGTGATGGATTATCTCGGCAAAGGAGGAGTGCTCACTAACACAGATTGGTGAACAATGTTTGAGAGAAAAGCCTTTGTGCACATAGAAAAAGCCTTAGATCTTGAGTTCAGCTCATGAAAAATGGAGGCAAACGATAACACAAGGATACAAAGTTCTTTGGTTGGAATTGGCGGTTAGAGTACCCATGATGGTGCTAAATGGTAAATGTTAAAGAAAATGTGGATGGTGGATCTATTTTATCTGATGTGAAGATTGGTTCATATGGATTTCAAAAAGTTAATCATTTATGTTGGAAAGTAACTGATAAATATTTAAGAGACTTTAAAGTGTAATTTGAGAGGAGGTTTGGTGTGGTGTTTGTTTTTACCTTGTAGGACTATTTTTTTTAATGGCTAAACTATTTAGGTTGCACTGTTCAGTAACTGGGAAATGGTAAACCAAAAAAGAATATGTCCTGTGGTTCTTATCTAAAACACTGTTGGTCAATGAGATTAGCTATGACAGTCACATGGCACGTGGGCTAAAATTAAAAATAAATAATAAACATGAAGATATTACAAGAAATTGCTGAACATCATAAATAAATGGTGGTCAGATGGTAATGTTCTCCGTTGTCTTTCACTGTCCAGGATGGAAACGGAGAATGAGGATCTGGTGGCTGTATCACCTTCATGGTTGTTGCGTGTTAAGGCACTATGCTGTATCCGAGCCATTGGTAAGTCAAATCAACAACAGCAGAGAAAAACGCATGTTGGCATCCCCATTTGGGCTTAATTCATTGGCCTTTTATTCCTCCATTAAAGATGAAAACACACCAATTCGAAACAGGATGAAACTTTTGAATTATTAAAAGGATAGCCCCTTGAGATGTGACATCTAATTTTCATGGGGGTCAAAATTACAAACACTACAATCCTAGTTAATAGATTATTTGTTAGTAAAACTATCTACATTTCACTTCTTGGTGTCTCAGTCTAATGTATTTATGAGTAGATATGTTATAAATACTTTATGTGAAGAACAACATAAGGAGGAGCAGGTGGAATTAAAATATATAAAAAGGATACAATATATCTGCGTATAACACATCAGTGTTTTTTTCACATGGGGCCTGGATCCGAGTACACTTGACCAAACGTCCAGTTGTCTGATTAGTTTGAACACCATAGACTGTAAAAAAAGCATGTGGGCTACAGTTTTGAAGCCTCTCTTGTGGCAAAACAGGCTTGTATCTTGGTTTTTCGCAACCCAGATGTGACGATTTTTGACAGAGGGTGGAGTTGGGGAGGATGAAGCCTCCAAGCCAGTGTTTTTTATTGTAGAAGGGTGCGTCCAACACTAAAGGTAAGCAGGTAGACTTCAGTAAACCCAGTGAGAGATAAACTACTCAATATCAAGAAGAGAAGACGTTATGAAGAAAGAAAAATTCACCTTAAAATAGAACCATCAGCTTGCAGTTATGGCCATGCGCTGATAGGACGTGAGTTAGGAGAGCTCCCTGCTAACTTTTCAATAGACCTTAAAAAAAACTACTTAAACTTGTATTGTCTTCACTTTCGGGGCCCTTCGTATCCCTCGGTTCAAATTGACCTTTGACTTAAATGGGTTTTTTTAAAACATCCATCCATCCATCCATCCATCTTCATCCGCTTATTCGGTATTGGGTCGCGGGGCAGCAGCAGCTCCAGTAGGGGACCCCAACTTCCCTTTTCCGTGCCACCAACCAGCTCCAATGGGGGATCCGAGGCGTTCCTAGTCAGGTTGAAGTATACCTCTCTCTACCTAGTCCTGGGTCTTCCCCGAAGCCTCCTCCCAGCTGGACGTGCCGGAACACCTCCCAAGGGAGACGCCCAGGAAGCATCCTTACCAGATGTCCAAACCTCTGGCTGGTCCTTCTTTGACGCGAAGGACCTCAGCGCTCTACTCTGACGCCTCTCGGATGACTGAGCTTCTCACCCTATCTCTAGGAGACGCCAGCCCCCTCCTGAGGAACCCATTTGCCTGCCTTGTACCCTTGCTCGTTCTTGGTCATGGGCACTTCTTGTCAGAACATGCTGCAGCATTTTGGATCAGCTGAAGAGTCTTTATGGACTTTTTCAGCAGCTGATAATAAGAATTGCAGTAATCCAGCCTAGAAGTAAAAATGCATGGACTAGTTTTCTGCCATCATTTTTGACAGGATATTCCTGATTTTTGCAATATTACGTGGTGAAAGAACGGAGATCCTTCAAATTGTAATGGGGAATTAAGACTTGTTCTCTTGAATCAAGACAACAGCCAGATATCTCACAGTGGTGCTGGAGGCCAGGGTGATGACCTCAAGACAATACCATTCTCTTGGATATATGCGTCACGGAGGTGCTTAGGTCCAGCAGCAAAACTTCAGTTTTATCTGAGATTAACATTAGAAAATTACAGTCATCCAGGTTTTAATATCTCTGAAGGCACATTTGAAGTTTAGCAAACTGATTAGTTTCATCCGGCTTGATTGATAGATAAATTGAGTATTATCTGCATAACAATGAAAGTTTATGGAGTGCTTCCTGAGTAATATTGCCTAAAGAAGCATATATAAAGTGAACAGGATGGAGTGAGCCAGATCCTTGGGGACCCATGTAAACTTTGGCATGCACAGAGGATTCATCGTTAAACATGAACAAACTGAGATCAATCTGATAAATAGGACTTAAACCAGCTAGAGCAGTCCCTGTTTGCAAGATGGCGCTGTGTCGTGCGGCAGCCTGTTGCAGCAGCTCCTGATTGTATGCGTGTTTGTGTGTTTTTAGCACTTATTTTTATTTTATTTTATTCTTTAGGGTGTAAATCGTGCAAACGATGGGCCTGCGAATTTCGGAACTTTTCTTTTAGTTTTATTTACTTTGGTCGTGTTTTGTACTACTGTTACCACAAGGCACCGGGACTATTGTTACACACGCGCATCAGCTGATGCGTGTTGGGACCTGTGCTGCTGACGAGGGCCACAACCTTAAATCCTGAAGGAGCTACGAAGGAGCGCCGGGTTGCAGGGAGGAATAAAACGTAAGGAACAA
>NW_022605589.1:685029-693277 GCF_008692095.1 Etheostoma spectabile | reverse complement strand
GGATCCGGATACAGATAATTCATGTGGTAAACAGATACAGATAATGCTGTACTCGCTCTTCCCTACTAAATACACAGGGTAACGAGGTAACAAAATACAGGAAGTAAGACACCAGACAAAACAGCAAAACCAGACTATAGAAAATAAAACAGGAAAAAGAAACATACCTAAATGTACAACCATGACAAAGATCTAGAAACATTAGTGTTTTGTAAATGATCCACATAAATAACATTCCTGATTTTGTAGCGCACACAGTAGAATCCCTTGTCAGGACACAAATTTCATAGTCAAATATGTTGGAGATTAAATTTTGTTATATTCCTGTGAATTGACCTTGTACATATTTCCTGAACTTTACTTTTGGATTCCATTAAGCAGAGAGCTCTGTGTGTGTGTGTGTGTAACCCTACCTCTCTGTCTGGTTTATGGGGATCCATGAGTGTAACAGCTTGTCCCTTTCTGACCAGCATTGCTTGAGAGTCTCCCAACCAGGCCACAGTCAGCTCCTGTCCTTGAATCAACACCGCCACAGCCGTTGTGCCACTCCGGAGACGCTAACACAGACACACAGACACACACAAAGTTGACCTCTGTCATCACTTTAATTTATAAAGTTATTTGGGTGAAATCTGATAATAATTAGCATATACATTCTTGAGTTATACCAAAAAAGTGTGTTTTGTGAGTGAGAGATAGTTCATGAGAATGGGATGGAGAAAAAGCATAATGCCTCCGCACCAGCAATAGCCATGTTTTTGGGTTGTCCAATAGAACAAGTTCGATAGAATATGACACTGATACTAAAAGCCTTGTTAAATTAATTTTGTGATCTAAATTAAAAAATATATAAATAGGTTATCATGTAAAGAAAAAATAAGGAATAGAATTATTAAAGGGTAATTTCGTTTTTTTTAAACCGGACCCTATTTTTCCATGCATTGTTTTCACGCATTGCTGGGCCTTCCTCCACAGCGCTGCGAAAAAGGGTCTGGCTACAGAACACATTCGGGGATGTGAGAAAAACGTGCTTTGGTCACTCACACTCACATGTTTTTTTGATTATCCGCCACAAGAGGGCGCGCTGACAGTGCAGAGTCGGCCACTCGGATTGCACCATGGATGAAAACCCCGAGTAGGACAACTGCCTGTACTCTTATCTGATAGGGTTACAGTAACTTTTGTTTTTGAATGGCTTTTCTACCTTGTTTAATATAGCCCTCAGGTTATCTAGGTCAGTGATTCCCAAAGTGGGGGTCGGGACCCACAGGGGGGGTCGCGAGCCAGAGAGGGGGGGTCGCAAGTTGATTTCCAGAAATAAAACAAAAATTTAAAAACGATTAGAAATAGCATATGTTAGCCATGATTTTAACACAAGATAAAACTAGTGGCTAAATTTAAAATACAACCAAGCAAATAAATAAAAAGGGAACAGCTCCTTTGATTTTCACGCCTATAGTGCGTGCTTATACATATAATGTTATATAATGTTTACATACGTTTATAGTGGGGGGGTCGCTAGTCACTTGCACCGTTACTTTGGGGGTCGTGGGCTGAAAGTTTTGGGAACCCCTGATCTAGGTCACCACTAGGCGTCTCCCTCCCAATGGTCTAACTGTTTTATGTTTTCTGTTTCTGTTTGTGTTGACGGAAAATGCATTTACTTTAAAGTTAATATAATATATATATATATAATCACTGACCAGCTTTGAGTGTAGGCTATGTCTCCCTCTTCTCTTGCTATCCTTATTGTGTCACCATCTTGTCTGTTTTTTACATGTTCTGTGTGTTAAGGGACTCAATTTTGGATGCACTATTGTTAGGACTTAATGAAGGGAAAGGCAGTGGCAAAGTGCTTTTCCACATCTGTCTTCATTTAGAACTTTTTTAATAATGGGTGACCTTACATTTTTAGTCTGGAACTGTGGTGGCCTGAATGCAACCCTCAAGCGCGCTAACCCTTTGGCCCTACTTTAAAAAGAAATGTTGACATTGCACTACTACAGGAGATGCATTTTCTACAGGCAGATACCAGCAGTCTTGTCAACAGATTTTATTATTCGATTGCATCCTCCTAGGCAAGCTCCAAAACAAAAAGAGTGGCCATTGTTGTTAGACGGAGTCTTCTGCTTAAAGTTTTGTCCTCTTGGTCAGACAATACAGGCAGAATTGTGATTTCAACAGTGGAATATACATTGCGTTCCGAATTATTATGCAAATAATATTTTAATTTTTTTTTTCCTAAATAGTGGATGCAAATGACAGTCAGTATAATTTCAAGTTATCAACCGTCAGGATATAAGTCCAATTTCATTGAACAAACCACCCAATGAAAACAGTATTTTTACGACCTCATTACGACGACTGAGGCAGAGCCTTCTTTTGCGCTCACGTTACACATATTATGAATACGCCGATAAGACAGGTTGGCTCTTAGC
Organism: Etheostoma spectabile; assembly: GCF_008692095.1. Taxonomy (NCBI): domain Eukaryota; kingdom Metazoa; phylum Chordata; class Actinopteri; order Perciformes; family Percidae; genus Etheostoma; species Etheostoma spectabile. The sequence continues at coordinate 690,839 of NW_022605589.1, read as the reverse complement.
CCATCAGCTGCGTCGCCAGGCTGCCTCACTTATGATTCTTAAAATCAAAGATCCATCTGGCACACTAAATACTAACCTTAATACCATTAACTAAGTATTCTGCTCATTCTATTCTTCTTTCTATAAGTCTGGGTCCTCACCTGATGCTTCAGAAATGGGTGCTTTCTTAATTAGCCTTGACTACTACTGTTAGCCCGCATTTTGCCAAAAATCTTGATCTGCCATTAAAACTTGATGAAATCAACTTTGAACCTTGTTCCCGGCCTTTCCTTCTTCACCCCAAATTCAACTGTGGCATGAGTTCTCTCTCCAGACCCCCCTCAGAAGTCTTTCATTTCAAAAATAAATGTAAACTCCTGAATCATGATACCTCACCCTTTACTAAAGTAAAAACTGCCTGGAACTTGGGTTGAAGCTGCATGACACTTGGTGGGACGTTGCCCTCAACAGAATCCATTCTAGTTCAACCTGTGCCCGTCTAACTTTGAAACAATTCAACGTATTGTACAGAATCCATTTTTCCAAAGCTCGCCTGTCATGCATTTTCCCCACTGTCACTAACAGCTGTGACAAATAACATACCTCTCTGCAATCTAACCCATATGTTTTATTCTTGCCCGTATTGACATATTTGGATGCCCAGATGATTAAAATAGATTTTCTCTGAAACAATTAGACATGCTATGTTTTTACTTTCTACTACTACTATTTGGTTTGTTTTATGTACTTGTATGTTTACATATTGAACGATAAAAAGGAAAACAGCTAAGTATGGCTCTTTTTTTTTGGCCTCTGAAGATACATAATGGATACCTCACAATTACTTTTGTTTGTTTGCTCCTTCTCTTTCATTGTGTTATCTCTCCCTCACTGTTATGTATTTTTTAATTCCGCCATACTTTTCAATAAAAATATTAACTAGGAAAATTGCACTTGTGTTGGCCTGCCCCAAATGGTTTTGAAAAGCGGTTTCTATGGTACGCTCACCAAACAAATGCTGGAGTTAACAGATTGTTCTTTTGTTGTTGGTGCCCACTTCAATACTGTACGGGGCCAAAATATTGACCGGTAAAACGCGAAGGTCACAAGTGTCCAGGCTCAAGCCACGAATGCTTTAAAATCATGGGCCAGCAGCTTGGGGCTTGTAGATATTTGGCGTACGGTTAATTCAACTTGTCAGGACTACTCCTTTTTCTCAGGTAGACAAATCTTTTTCCAGAATACATTTTCTTTTTGCGTCGCCTCAATTACGTATTCACGTTTAAATTGGTAAGTAATGTTTATTTCAACCAAACCGGAGCAGTGATTGTTAAAAAAAGTAGAACAAACCAAGGCGGCTTCTCATGTTTTTGTTATGTTTATTTACATGGAGTCTGGCAATTTCATGGATCTTTTTATGTTTAAAAAGGATCTTGCTCGGTAGCAGAACGGCCGCCCTCTGTGGGAATCCTTAGAATAATGTGTCAGACACTTAGAATAATTTGAATGTCAGTGGCAAAACATTGTAAATAAGATGCGCAGATGACCTTACATTGTAGATTGTTTTGCTGACCACAGCAATCTTACTAATATGTTTAGCAATTAATGCAAAAGTACCTCATAAAACTCAATCATGCTTATTATTACGATGGCTGCTGTCCGCTGCAGCGATCTTGCTTAATACCGGACCACTTTCAAAGATTGTTGTTCCCATCAGTCACTTAGATACAAAAACATGGGAAAATATGGTCCAGGTTGAAAGATACCGTAGTTACCCTTTAATTAATAATTTCAATGAACTTTTATTATTTAATTGTACATTATGATTATGATGACAGTGCATGTATATGTCCGCTGAAACCTGTGTGTTCAGGATGTTAGACTGGTTCTGCTTCAGTACCTCTCTCTTTGCTTTGCTCTTGAAAATATCATCAGTGTGTTTGAAAGCGGTTTTAAAGGCTGTGGCTGTGTCACTCCGCAGTGCCTCCTGTTTACTCAGAGAAACATGGAGGTGTGTGGCAGCAAATGTGGCAGCATCCACCCCTCCATGACCATCAAACAAAGCGTAGTAGGCACACTCGACTCCATCCTGGAACATGGTATAGTATTTTATTTAATTAATTTAAAGGGGTTTTGACAATAAAAGCTGTTAGAAGCACTGTTGCAGTGGAAGTCTTATACCTGGATTCCAAAGAGCTGGTTAAACTCAGCCAGGGCCAAGTGTTTGTCCTCCATCTTCCTTCTTGTGTTCTTGATGGCATGAACAGAGCAGAGGAGGAACCGGGAGGGGGAGGGTGAAAGCTTGGGGAAGTTCTGATGCCATGCCAGCGCCCCATCTATCAGCTTGTTGAGGAAGAGACGTTGGACTGCCTCTGACTGAAGCACTGACGTCAAGATAAAATTGGCACAAAAATCAATGACAGCCATTCGTTCTTACAATTTTTGCTATTGGTATATACAGTGCAATATTAGCATTGGTCCAAAATGGACCAAATTACTAGGTATAGCAGGGCTGTCCAAACCTTTTTGATTGCGGGAAAAATACAAAAACATATAAGGAGTCACAGGCCAAAATAATGCATAGTTTTCAAATAGTTACATTTCCTTTTTTTAGCAAAATAACTACACAATACTTTTGTGGGAAAGTGTCCAAAGTTTGGAATCAGTGATTAAAACGAAAACTGTGTGTCTACAGTGTGTCTACTGCAAAATCAAACTAGTTTACCACGAAAATAGCACGTTAATCCTTCAGCATCTCAACCAAAAACCTAAGGTCTAACTTGAGTCATATGGAAGATGAAACTACACCAAACACAACTACCAAAATCAAAGACAAGAAAACGTAGTGGTGACCAAAATTTGATTTAAAGAGCCGAATTGTTGACTATCCTTTCGGAGAAACAGCTGATTCTTGCGCTCTCTCACTCTCTTTCTTAACGGAGAAACAGCTGATCAACAATCAACTCGCATAAGTGTAACAGTGCTGTGTGACACTGTAATCAAATATATAAACGAAAATAGGCTAAGTAACTAATACTAACATATAACTATATACACTATATGTCTAACCATAACTATATACAGATCAGTTTCCGGTTGAAACTTGTAGTTGCACAACTTAAGGTAATGTTTATGTATGTTTAACGTGTGTTTTAGTTTGAGGTTGTTATTGCATTTCGGAAAACAATGTAATATGGCACTTAAATGCACTCAATGTTTAGTTTTTTGAGAAATGATATTGTAAGAAATGTAGGCAATACAAATTGAAAAGAAATTTACAGAATACTCTGTAAAATAAGCAAATTACTAAAATAATTGATAGCTGCAGCCCTCCCCTCAAACAAAGCCAGTTGGAGCAGAGGACATGGACATAGCTTTGTGTTGATTGTTGCAGTGTGCTTTTGGAGCGAAAGCATATTACTTCAAAAGAAGGAAGAAATAATGAGTCAGTAGCTAAAATGTATTTATACCACTATTATTCAGTAGCAGAACTCCAGCATCTTCTGTGTTTTATTCATTTTACTAAAGACTGATTTGTGAATTCAATTCAATTTTATTTATAGTATCAATTCATAACAAAAGTTATCTTGAGACACTTTACAGATAGAGTAGGTCTAGACCACATTCCTGAATTTTTAAAGGACCCAACAGTTCTAGTGGTTTACTCTAGAGCAAGCAACAGTGCGACAGTGGCGAGGAAAAACCTCGGACAGACCCAGGCTCTTGGTAGGCGGTGTCTGACGGGCCGGTTGGGGTTAGAGTGAAGAGTGGAAATAACAAAAATAGAAAAAAATAGTGTGAACAACGCACAATGGATGTTCCCAGCGTTTGCTCCCTAAAGACCAGTCACTTCCCACTTTGTTTGGACAGCACAAAGCTTTAAAATCACAACCTGCGAATATGCTTTATTAGTTGTGGATTGTTTTAATGTTTACTACTGTCAAGTGTTGATTGTTGTGGCTATGCTAGTTTGTTACACAGTGCTCAGATATAATGTAAGGCCTTGGCTACGTTGCTAATGTTAGCTTGTGCTTAATAGTTTTGCTTGTGTTTCCCACTAAAACAAACAGTTTTGCTTTGCACAAAATAACAAAACCTACATACCCAAAGGCAATCAACAAATAATCCAGCTAAGGAAATTAGCTTCTAAAAACAAGGACACAATGGAGCTACAAAGAAGAGGCAGAAAACTGAGACTCAGGAAGGCAAAGGATGCACACAAGTGCCACCTGATTAAACAATGGTTTGTCACCAAACAAAATAAAGCAGGAGGTGACCTAATATTTGAACTGGGGACCCTTGATTACTTTACTATGAACCCTACAGCAAACCCTATGCTGGGTCCCACAATCCCCAAAGCCATGCTACCCAGTCCAAGCAGGGAGGAGCCATGGTCATGACAGGCTGTTTGAGGCAGAGGCGTTGCAGCAATGGCCAGTATGAGAAACATTTTGGCCCTATTTTAACAATCTAAGCCCATGGCATGAAAAGACTGGCGCAGTTGCGTTTAGGTCATGTGCAAATCCACTTTTGCTAGTTTAATGGCGGCAAAATGGTTCCATATACCCGATGCAAGATTCAAAAGGGTTGTACTTAATGTCTCAATATAATCATAGGTGTGTTTTTGGCGTAAAATGCAATAAACCAATAAGAGTGACATTTCCGATTCCCTTTAACCCTTGTATGGTATTCGGGTCAAATTGACCCATTTCAACAGTTACAAGTTAAATTTTTTCTAGCTGAAAATCAACGACCTTGCCTTATTTCCTGTAATAAACATGTATTCCTGACTCAATTCAGAACATTATTCTGGATATGACCACTTTTGTTGTTTCCATAGTGGATTTTTATCATGAATTATAACCTTATGACAAAAAACGAACCACACTTCCATTTTTAAGTGTGTACTAGTAGAGACTGATTGCATTCCCTAAACATATATGTTATCTCAACTGTTAGAAATTGAGATAAAGATAATATTTGTTAATAGATTATGAAGTAACATTTTATTTCAGAATCCATCCATCCATCCATCTTCGACCGCTTATCCGTTGTCGGGTCGCGGGGGCAGCAGCTCCAGTAGGGGGCCCCAAACTTCCCTTTCCCGAGCCACATCAACCAGCTCCGACTGGGGGATCCCGAGGCGTTCCCAGGCCAGGTTGGAGATATAATCTCTCCACCTAGTCCTAGGTCTTCCCCGGGGCCTCCTCCCAGCTGGACGTGCCTGGAACACCTCCCTAGGGAGGCGCCCAGGAGGCATCCTTACCAGATGCCCGAACCACCTCACTGCTCGTGCGTGCAAGCGCGCAAGCAGATCATACCATCATCCTATTTTACATTGTAATATTTGTATTTTTAATCTTTTCCTGTGTGCGGCTGCATGTCCCTGTATTTGTAACAAGCGTAGTGTGCTCATTGTGCACCAGCCTAGGCACATTTACTAATGAGTTGCTTAAATAACAATTACATGCTACATTATTGACTTTAGACCAGGTTTTGTTGGTCAATAGTGCGATTACTTTCTGCTGCCTCAAGATAGCAATGAATGCACCTGAACACACACCCCTGTAAGACCAGCACGCCCATGGGCACATAGATGGGCGCAGGTGCATTTGCTATTTAAAAAACATGGGCGCTGGATGGGAAATTGACAACTGCGTCTTTCTTAAACTTACAAAGACACTTTTGTCGGGCTTTGCGCTGTGCCAGGTGCAAGTTAGGGCCCAATGTGTTTGTTAACATCGAAGCATTTAAACCTGTTCTAGTAGACCCCAAGAGATCAAACATCATGCTGTGTGTGTGTGTGTGTGTGTATATATATATATATATAT
>NW_022605589.1:684081-685019 GCF_008692095.1 Etheostoma spectabile | reverse complement strand
TATATATATATATAATAATGGAGGAGGAGAAGAATCTGTAGGAAAACAATAGGGTTCATCAGCCCCGCTGTGTGAACCGCGTATCGCCTTGCGATTACTGCGGTGCACTCATCTTCGGGCTTGGACCCCTAATTAAAACAAAAGAAGCAAAAATAAGCTAATTTATGCTGCGAGCAGCGATGGGCGGGCCCTCGCCTCCTTCCAGATTGGGGGTACTGGCAGGTGCCACTCTTTATAGTAATGCATTTGCGCGGCACTCAGATGAAATAAATCTTTGTCATCTTCCAGCCAACGACAGCCTCCAGCCATGGTGCTGTGTTAATGATTTCATGGGGGCGGAGCCAGCTAAGTCACATGACTGACAGTCACACAGACAGTCATCCAGTCACACAAGTTTCATTAAAGGCACTCCAACAGTTTTTTCCCCCATTTAACAAACAAACTATTCAGTTAGATAGGTCATTGTTGTGAAAGAAAAACCGTACAATTTAAAGAATTTTATTCAAAATTCAACATTTCATACAGATGGTATTAATGCTAGATATATTGCTACTTGGCTAATTAATTTAAAAAAATGTCCGTGCCATGTAATGTCCGATTCACTCAAGATTTGGCATGGCCGCTCAAGCCGCTCTGCAGAACAACTGTGTCATGTTTGGTGGCAGTTGGAATAAATATAGGTCAGATAATTTTAGCTATCAAAATTGTTTTTATGATTTCTAGTCAGGAGGATCCACCGAGTCTATATGCACGTTTTTGTGCAGATTGGACTCACGCCCCAGGAGTAGTTAGACAAAGTATGTTTCCCATATATAAAAAATAAAAAAAGTTCTAACAGCGCCATCTTATATTTGTTTGCTGTTGTATAGTATTTGTTTTGCTGTTGTGTAGTATTTGTTTTTCTGTTGTATAGTATTTGTTTTGCTGTTGTATAGTAT
>NW_022605589.1:683325-684071 GCF_008692095.1 Etheostoma spectabile | reverse complement strand
GTTGTATAGTATTTGTTTTGCTGTTCTTAATTTATGAATTCCCTGTGCGGAGTGCCAAGAAAGGCGTCTTTAAATAAAATGTATTATTATTATTATTATCTAATGGTCGATTCACTATGCGGAACAACTGTGTCTTGTTTGGTGGCAATCGGAACAAATATTGGCCAGATACGCAACGTCCTCATTCAACAGCCCCAGACAGAGAGTTTGGCGCACCTGGATTTGGGTACGTGTACGTTAAGAAATAACTTTTCACAACTAATCAGCCGAGATGGATGAAGTTGCCACGAGTGAAGACAACATGGCTACACAAGCTAGCCCAAACTCTCAGTTACCGGCACATCTTAGCAAGATGTGCTTCTGTCCAACCTCGCACAGCAAACGGACTCCCTCCTGAAAAAATCACTCGGCAAGGCAATGGCACCAATTTCGGCATTCCTGGAACGCGTAAAATCGTCTCTTGACTCCCACGAAGAACGTCTCCATGACATAGAGGAAGGGCTAAATGATATAGTCACCAACCCAAAGGAAATCAATAATATTTTTGCAACATTTTACTCTGCACTTTACACGTCTGAATTCCCATCAGATGTTACAAATATGAACAGTTTCTTAGATAGTTTAGAGTTCCCTACTATTGAGCCAGGAGACAGAGAAGGGTTAGACCGACCTCTTACACAGTCAGAGATTATTACAGCCATTGGAGACGTGCGAACTGGTAAATCTCCAGGACCTGACGGTTACCC
>NW_022605589.1:682400-683315 GCF_008692095.1 Etheostoma spectabile | reverse complement strand
TTTAAGAAATTTAAAGATAAACTTGCGCCTATTATGCTAGAAGTATTTAACAAATCATTGAGAAATGTTTTTTTGCCCCCAACCCTCACAAAAACTAAGATTACACTACTCCTCAAAAAGGACAAAGACCCTACTTACTGTGGCTCTTACCGTCCTATCTCCCTCCTAAATTTTAGCCAAGGTGATGGCTAATCTCTGAAGACCAGAATGGTTTTATAAAGGGTCGCCACTCTTTTTTAAATATTCGCCGACTTACTAACGTGATCTATTCCCCCGGTCCCTCATTGACTGCAGAAGCTGTAATCTCTCTAGACACGGAGAAGGCCTTCGATCGGGTGGAGTGGAAATACTTGTTTGACGTATTGGAGAGGTTTGGGTTCGGTGACAGGTTTCTGGCATGGATTTGTCGGCTGTATTTGTCCCCACAAGCATGCATTCAAACTAATCAGTCTCATTCTAAATTTTTCCCTTTGTCACGTGGCAATTGAGCCTCTTTTGATCACATGGAAGTTATCGTCATTATTGCGGGGGGTTAAGCATGGGACCAGGAACATCGCGTCTCTCTGTATGCAGACGATCTCTTGATTTATGTAAGCAATCCAGAAACTAGCGCCCCCGTAATTGTTTCACTGTTGAACAATTTTGGGTTTTTTCTGGCTACAAACTCAATTATCAGAAAAGCAAATTCTTCCCTATCTATAAATAATAACTTGGCAATGCAAATTAAACAAGAAGCAGTCCAATTCCACTTTCACACATTCTGGTTTCAAGTATCTTGGAATAAACATTACATGTTCCTTCACCTCTCTCCTTGGGGCTAATTTTACACCTCTAGTTAATCAGACGAAAGCTGACTTTTAAAGGTGGAGCAGTCTACCTCTGACAATAGCAGGGAGGGTACAATCGGTGAAGATG
>NW_022605589.1:682027-682390 GCF_008692095.1 Etheostoma spectabile | reverse complement strand
CAAAGTATTTGTATCTGTTTCAGTGTCTACCGTTATTCCTGACTAAATCATTTTTTCGATCAGTTAACACGTCCATTACCTCCTTCATCTGGAAGAATAAAGTTCCAAGAGTTAAACAAGGCTTACTTCAGAGGGGACGAGATGTTGGGGGACTAGCTCTCCCCAGTTTTATCCACTACTATTGGGCAGCTAACTTTCAGAAAATTCTATTTTGGCTCCATGTGCCAGACACTGACTGGTGTAGACTTGAGGCGCATTCTTGCCACTCTTCATCCCTCCCTGCTTTGGTGTACTCCTCCCTGCTTATTAAATGGTCTAGGTTTACCTCCAATCCCATAGTACTGTCCACTCTTAGAATCTGGG
>NW_022605589.1:681698-682009 GCF_008692095.1 Etheostoma spectabile | reverse complement strand
ACAAATTCACCTCTCCCTCCCCACTAAGCCCTATCTGTAAAAATCATTTATTTCCAGCGTCCTCTCTAGACTTAACATTTACACAGTGGGGCGGAAAGCAGCTCTCCTGTTTTAAAGACTTGTACTGTGAAGATGGGTTCGATAGTTTTGATAGTATATGCCAGAAATATGATCTTTCAGATCGGTCACTGTGTGAAAGCACTGTTCCCTTCTTTCCCGGTCCTCTCCACTGAGGTAGTAGCATGGGAAGAAATGACCCTCCTCTATCCAAAAAAAAGACTGATATCAAGGTTATATTCTCAATTACTGTC
>NW_022605589.1:675394-681688 GCF_008692095.1 Etheostoma spectabile | reverse complement strand
CCATGACCTTTCAAAAATTAAGATCCGGTGGGAAGGGGAGTTGTTGGCTGAGTTGTCGGACAGACTTTGGGAGGATGCACTGCAAAGAATTAACTCATCTTCATCCTGTGCACGCATAGGGCTCATTTCAGTAGGGCTAGGTTAGCAGATATATATCCGTGAACGGACGGGAGTTGTAATAGATGTTCCCTCTCTCCAGCTGATTTAACACACCACACAACACGCCTTTTGGTTGTGCCCCCGTCTAAATCAATTTTTCAAACTTGATCAGAAGTCATAACATTTCAAATTAAGCCCTGCCCGTTGATTGCAATATTTGGTATTTTAAATGAGAGCTTAAAGCCCATGTTGCAAGTTAACCACCACTGTTGATTATTGGGTACAAAAAGCACTCAAGATATGTATATCATTTTTAAAAATGTCTCCAAATGTTTTAAAGTAGTTTTTGGTCATTTTGGTATTTTCGGGTTTATGGAGTCAATCGGCGATGACCACTCAAGGGAGTTAAGTTCAGCCTGGCACTAGAACTACGGTGATGACTGGGATGAGGAAGAGGAGGAAGGCCAGCAGCCGAATAATTACGAACCTGACAGGCGTGAGAGGGCAAATGAGGAATTGTCAAGATTGTGGGGAAGTCTCCTTCATTTATCTCCTTTATTTAGCAACGTAGCAGTGCATACAATGACTTTACTTTTTACTGTCAGTGAATAGCAGCGAGTGAACGTCAACGTTTTCTCTTTATCTATTGACAGGGATCATGTTATTAGTTCAGATAAGTAATGGTACACTTATCTAGATATAAGAATAGAAGGCATCCCCGAGTGTTTTTTCTAAGTGTTTACTTCTAACCTCCGGTGAAAACGTGTCGCTGTTTGGCCGGTGCTTGTGTGTGTGGCGGCGAAGCTGCGGTGGAGAGCGGGTGCTGTAGGCAAGTAGCCTCCGGTCGGGAAGCTCATACCGCGCACACTCGGGCTACTCTTCAATTATTTTTAACGTCATAAATGAAAATAATGTCCAGGGTCTCAGGGGAAAGAAACGATATGCATGTCTCCATTTCAAACATCACTGCAGGTTGATTGTGGGCAACAACGCTGTCGTGGTTAGCTTACCGAAACTCTACTTCCAAAGTTGCTGGCTACACAACGTTAATCCGCTAGCATCCGTACAGGCTAACTATAGCCAGTTAGCTTTGTGTGTAACGTAACAAAAACCCACCCATCTTGTAGAGCAAAGCTTACAATTCCATTCATACAATTATGGTACAAAGGTGCACTAATGCCACATGTATGATGTTGACACCATGGACCATATATAGGCAACACCAAAGGCAGTCGTATATTTACCTACAGGCTAGGCTAACGCTGTTTGTCTAACGTCTGGCGGCGTAGCGTTAGCTAGCTCTAAACTTGTGAAAAGCCGACAACATCCCCCGTCTAACTGTGTTTCACTTTCAGATCTTTGAATTCTTGGTTACGTCCGTCTTTGAAAATCTGCCCGCCTAACACGGACAAAAATGTACCAACCTTCCTACCTAGCTAGCTAACCTACGCTAGCTAGCTCGTTAGCTATACCGGTATGCTAGCTATAGCTATCTATCTCTTTCTCTTTAAATATATCTATCAATACTGTCTATCTGTCTAGCTATATATATAGGCTTATATGTATGTATTATCTATAATCTGTTGCTGAACACTCTTTCTTACACTGTTGTCTTCTATCTCTCTCGTAACTGTCAATGGTCTCTCTAAGCTGGCTGGCCTATCGTCTCCCTTGTGTGACGTCATGCAATGCATTGTGGGAGAAAAGCAAACCACTGTAAAATATGACCTACTTTTTCGTTTTATTTTATGTTATGTGATACTTTTCAATATCATATACAGTGGATAACAGTTAGAATGTTTATTACCAACAATCAATAAGTGCAAATTAGTTGGAAAATTAAACCTGCAACATGGGCTTTAAATTTAACTCAGGTCCAATCGTACATTGTTGCCTTTACATCACTTCTTGCCTGTCGTAGGATTGTATTGGTTTGTACATCCGCTACTCCACCACCGGTGGCCGCATAGTTAAGTGATGTTTTATTTTTTCTTAAACTAGAAAAAATCAAATTCAAATTGAAAGGTTCAGTCCAGAAATTTTACTTAAAATGGCAACCCTTTGTGACATGTTTTGAGAATCTTAAAGAACTGCCTGAAGTATGAGACAGCTCTTATTGTTAGTCTACTTGTACTTGTTTTGTAAGTATGTTTAAGGTAATTTTGATGCATAGCTGTGAGAATGTACATTAATATAATTCAATTTATTTTTGTATTTAATTTTATATATATTTTTTATTATTTTTTAAATATATTTATTTATTATTATTATTATTATTATTATTATTATTATTATTATTATTATAAGCCAACTGCCAAAAGTGGTATGGGTGAGGGTAATCTTGTTCCTGTTTATTAGAAAAGAAAACTGAAGGGAAGTCCTCAAACAAGTTTTCGTAAAACGACAAATTTTGCACGAAATTCGCCATGGCGTAAATTTTTGTAATGTTGTGATTTTTTTCTAAAAATAGCTCAATAGAGTTCCAGACGATATGCATGTTCCCTCAAAAGTTAGTGTGATAAATTATTACTTTTGTCAAACTCCAGGTGCACGTTAGGGGGCGCTATAGAGCCCCCTGAAAACGCTCAAGACCAATCACAACAGAAATTTGTGATTATTCATAGGTCTGACATGTGTGCAAGTTTTTGTTTTCCCGCATGCTAAGACCCTCAAAACATGAGAGACAGGAGATGTGCGGAATAATAATCCTTACAAAAACAATAGGTTCCTTGCACTTCGTGCTAGGACACCGTTAGTGCACTTCAGTTCTTGGGCCCTAATAAATCTTTTCTTAAATAGCCGACAATAGGACTATTACTTCCTGTCTATTACTACTTTGAATCCAGGTCGTTCCGGGTCGTTCTGTGAGTTGATTAATGTGCATTGTCCTAATAAAATAAATCTACTTATTTAATAAATACTATTGTCCAAAAGGAGTAGGAAGACGCAAAATGCTTTTTCTTTTTTGGAATTATGACATTTAAATCATAATAATTATAGCAGTTGGTATGGTGAACAGTGGCAATTATAGTAACAATAAAGATAATAGAACTATTACTAGAAATAAAAGTGCAGGAAGTTTTAAAATTCAATTTGCTAAATTATTTTGCTTCTTAATTTAGCCTTTCTGTGATATTTGGGGGTCTTGTGCTGGTTGGGAAAACAATGCAAATTAGCATAGGAGCAAGCTCTGATTAGCGAACACCTGGCCTATCACATTCATGGTTTTTAGTCTTTTGACTTTCGCCCAGAACTGAAGGGCAAAAGACACTGGGAACTCCATAGAGCTACTGTACAAGCCTGTCAAATTTTCCTCTTTTACATCCCACAAGTGCGGTAACTTACTGTGACTCAAACAAGATGCAGAGGTGATATAGTTTTGCTCCATCGGCACTGCAGATCAGCTAGTGTGTCGGAGCTGAGCTCCACTCTCTGTGAAATATGCAGAGGACAGAGAAGCTCGGGCTTACACGGTCTCAAGTACCAAAATTTGGCACCTATTGATTTAGGGTGAATCGGTCCTAGTTAGTACCAGCGTAATTCTGCACTTGTGTAGTGATCTTATGAGACAACTATTCACCTTGACAAGAAATATCACATTTTAATATTGCACCTTTAATTCTTACATATTGATTGATTGTTACAACGCTACTACCAGCAAAACACTATGGAGCTACCGCTTAGCCGTGGTCCAGCAGAAGCAAAACAGATGACTCTATTTACAATGTTGGCTGTTTTGGCAGCGCCTTTCAGGGTACACTGTGCTGATTATGATACAGCACCACCACGTCGGCAATGGCGTAACTGTCACAATTGTTACAAATGACATATAGTTTTTCCATGAAGACCTTTGTAGTTTAGGCGAGAGCATAAGGTAGGATAAAATGTCACTGAGGTGGCAGACTCATAATTCTCTATGCAGGTAAAACCCTGACTAACATCTGGCTTTTGTTGGTGGTAAATGTAACGATTGGATAGATGACAGATATTCATCCCTTTTCCAGCATGTTCATGACTTTGAACTTGACATATCACGAAGAAAATGCATACTCGTCTAAAGGCAATGGGAATGAAGAATTTTTCCTTTTTTATTGGGTTTTACCACATTTACAAAACCTGCATACGTGCTTTTGGTGGAAAAAGGGTATAAGGGTAGACTAAAGATTAGAGACAACTTTCGGTATAATACTATATAATTAAACGGCACCACAAACTAAAAAGCAGCCTCCAAAATGAGCATAAAATAAAACACTTACTGACTACTTGCTTTTCCTCTTCCTGGTTGTCATCAGCTTCGTTGGGGCAGTGGAAAGGTAAAAGGTCGTTCTGCAGCAGTTGGGACAGTGCTGTCTGGCACAAGAGGGCACTGAGGCCTGCAGGAGCACCCCTGAACCAACAAAGACAAGCAGAAATACATCTGTACTTTGTCAAGATCTGAACATGACTAATGTTTCTCACCAGACTTTACACAGGGTTTCTGCTATATAGACTAGATTTTTTTGGCTGAGCTTACACTTTTTTGGCTTCTGAGATCCTAACCATCGTCATCCTACATCGACAGCCAGCACAGCCAGCATGGCAGAGGCACCCTCACTGCATATAGAAATAGCCATACTGGCTGCAGCCTCAACCCTGCTTTTCCCCACACAGACTGTTTATGGACATCAGGCCCACATGACCAAGATGAGGCATTCGTTGGCATTCTGGGTGCCTTCATGCTGCATACGCTTGAGCAGGCTGTCACTGGACATCCACAGGGATGAGCGTCTGACCCACCTCCCGTAATAAAGTTTCCTGTGTGCAGCCTTCTGGCATCCCCCCACCCCATTCTCCTCTGCTTTCCTGTACCGACACCAGGATGGTAGGATGTATAATGTAATTGTTTTGTAATATAGTTGCATCGCGATCAGTAAAGTATACGTGCGACACCTATATATTTAATATATGACATGTAGGCTGTGAATTAATGTACATTGCTTTGAGAGAGAGAGAGAGAGAGAGAGAGAGAGAGAAAGAGAGAGTTTCCATACCTGTTACTTTCCTTTAGTGTCTCTGATACATTTTAACATGAAGGCCAGGTACCCCAACACTTGCACAACACATGCTGTATTTTTCTGAGAGTTGTATATCCCAAGCCTAACTCGTGCACAAACAGCACCATTCACGTCATACACAATATCGTTCCTGATACATCTTGAAGACGCGTAGTTGTGTAGACACTTTTGCAGACTGCACTCTAGTAGTAAACTGCCACAGAAGCCAGAATTCTGCTGATCGATATTAACTTTAAGCCCTGTTCCTGCTCAATTAGGACAAATGAAACCACTAATCAGCTCATTAAGACGCGGTACATGAACTATCAGCCACTGCTGTGTGGCGCTCTCATTACCTCCGCTGTGTTCCCGAACGACAGTTTACACATCAACATACTATGTGATGGCATTTCATCGTCTGCTGTCTTAGTTTGTAATCCCCCGTGTCTGCTTGCTAATAATGTTTTCATCTTCTCTGAGATGATTTTCTACGCGCTTCTTTCAACATTTAAAACACCGCGGAAATGTCAGAGCACGTCACGTGACTCTTCTGAACAAGAAGTCAGAAACTGCCAATGAGTCACCCAATGGAATTACCATATTTGGATCCGGCAGCGTTGTACAGGAGAGAGAGAGCTGTCACTCCCATAGACAGTTAAAGAAATGGACCAACAGATCCCGTTGTTCTGGACAGTGACCAGTGAAGGATATTAGAAAAGAGGGTAAGCCTCTCCTAGTGTCGCTCCTATGGCGCCATTTTGATGCCACCATACCATCACCTGCCGTTAGCATTCCATTGACTGCCATTCATTTTCGCGCCACTTTGACAAATAATAACTTTACATCTGAAGCATCTAAAAACTCTATTTGTCCGTTGTTTATTTTTAAAGAAAGGCGGGATGTCACATATGCGTTGACAAGGACTTCTGCACTCTGCTGGGTGAGCGCTGGGCGAAGTCATGCAATGTTCCTTAGATAGAAAAAGGCACTTCAAGACAATCTGTTTGTTTGCACTAAATGAGTGTATTGTCCAGTATGACACCAAGGTCTCTTGACCCGGTTGGAGCAAAGGATGGAGCTGCCAGCTACACGAAAGGGTGAAAGTGTCATGGGCCGGCTGCTGTCTGTTTCTGTCTTCCCTTTCCCCTGTGTGTCTGTCTGT
>NW_022605589.1:675300-675384 GCF_008692095.1 Etheostoma spectabile | reverse complement strand
TCCACTAGAGGTCACCACAGAGGAACCTGGTCTGGGAGCGTGACCACACTTTGCCATCTGCCTTCCGCACAGCTGCTACCCATC
>NW_022605589.1:675193-675290 GCF_008692095.1 Etheostoma spectabile | reverse complement strand
CAGCTCCACAGCTGCAATCTATCTCTATCATCCCATCTCCACAGTATATAAACCCTGGCTGACGACCTCTTCAGCGCCAGTTCGTTGCTAACCCCTA
>NW_022605589.1:675047-675183 GCF_008692095.1 Etheostoma spectabile | reverse complement strand
TAACTTGGCCAGTCTTTAGTGCACGTTGCTCACCTGCCTAACTATTGACTAACTTTGTTTTGTTATCGTCACAGTGTTTGTATCCCGCCGTCCGTGTTTGCAGCTTCCTCCAGACCCGCTCCTTGTGACTCTCATC
>NW_022605589.1:673798-675037 GCF_008692095.1 Etheostoma spectabile | reverse complement strand
CCACCTGTACCTCCTCTGTGTGTTTTTGTTGGATTAAACCTTTTTCTTTACCGTCATCCACTAGCCCGTGTTGTTTCTGTGTCTGGGTCCAACCCAACCCATTACAGAAAGAGCTGATCTTAGCATCTTTTCTGTCATCCACAAGTTTATGTCATGGGGGCAGGCAGTGATTACAGCTGGCGTAGGACTGGCAAGGGGTTTTGTAGATCAGTAGAGCTAGATGTCAGCATAGCAGTGAAATTTAACACCATGTAGCCTTAGGATAGTGCCAAGTGGAAGGAGGTAGATAATGAACAACTGAGGGCCCAACACAGACCCCTGAGGCACCCATCTTGTCACAGCACTACTTTCTGACTTGCAACTCATTATTTGTACGTACTGTGTCCTTCCAGAGAGATAGGAAGTGAATCACCGGTGAACACTACCCCACACTCCAATATTGGTAAACGTTCCAGGAGAAGCTGGTGAGAGATGGTATCAAAGGCAACACTGAGATCAAGGAGAATCACAATGGAAAAAAGTCCATCATCAGCTGCACAGAGGAGGCCATTAGTAATCTTAATAATGGCCGTTTCAGTACTGTGCATAGGACGGAATCCAGACTGGAATGACTCAAAGAGATCATTGTCCTTCATGTGATCCTGGAGTTGAGTTGCCACTATCTTCTCAAGAACCTTGGAGAGAAAAGGCAAGTTGGAAATAGGCCTGTAGTTGTTGAGGTCGTCAGAATCAAATCCAGGTTTTTTCAGTGTTGGTCTGACAGTGGCAGTTTAAAAAATGGTGGTACAGTGCCAGAGAGATCAGAGGTGTTAAGTATTGATGTTGATGGCAGGCAGCTGTTAACAAGGCTTGTTGGAAGAGGGTCCAGCTGACAGGTGGAGGAATTACACTTTGGTACTTTCAGCAGGGGGAATGAAGTCACAGAGTTCCTTTTTGTAGGGTGATTCCTGAGTGCTCAGTGAGCATGGTTGTTTCAGCTGAGTAATTGAACATTCCAATTGCTGGTGGATGGCCTCAATGCAGTGGTTGTAGTGGTCAACTAAATCATCCAATGAAGTATTAGAAGCAGGGGAGGGATACATGGCAATTAGAAAAGTGTGTTCTGTTGAGTAGTCTATACTAAAGATGGATGAAATGGTACACACTTCCTGTCTCCTAAAGGGGCTAGCCTCGTTTGAACGTGTAGTGAACATTGTGTGAATGGTAGGGCTGTAACGATATGGAAAATAAAACCAAAAT
>NW_022605589.1:672898-673788 GCF_008692095.1 Etheostoma spectabile | reverse complement strand
CGACACTCAGCTCCACAAACCTGTGTTGTGGTGGGAGAAGGAAGAACGTGACACAGTCCTTCCAACTCCCAGAGTTATCCTTCCCGTCCAGATCCAGTGCTACCACACCTTTAACTTACTAGTACTCCTTTTGGTGCCTTATTTGTTTTGACTGGTAAATTTAGCTGACTGTACAGACGGCTAAAAGCGAAAGAGGGGGCACCGGTAGCGCTAACGGAGGTGTAACTTTACGAGTGGCCGCTGTTCTGACTCGGGTGCCTGGGTCTTCCCGACGGTTCAGTAAACTGCCGTTAGCGTCCTTAGCACCGGAGATAAGTGCTTACCGGGATGGTTGCTAGATGACTAGCTGACTGTGGATGTGTCCCCGAGCCGGGGCTGTAATGATAGTGAATGTTTGCTAGCTGGCTGGGGGCTGACTGTGGAATGGATGTGTCCACTGACTGGGCTGTTGTCAGCTCCCATCCCAACTGAAGCTTTGCAGCGCCGGGAGACCGAGGCAGAAAACAGGGGTAGCTAAATTACCAATAGATTAGTCATCTATCTATATAGTTAACATTACTGATGAATTTGTGGGTAAGCCCAGAGTTGTTAACCGTGGTCAAAACAATTGTACCAGAAATAAATTAGCGTGTTGGACGGTCTCGTAATCTTACATTACCCACCAAGAATTACATTAGCATTAGCTACTTGTCGACCAGCACCTTTACAGTATGCATCAAAGCACTTTTCCTCTTCGTTCCCCCTATAGGTTAGTAGAGGAATTGTTACCAATATTTTACGTTAACAAATTACATTATTAAGTTACAAAGTTAATGAAACAATTTTGGAAACATTATTTTAAGGTAAAATAGGATCTTTGGTGTTGGATTGATCAACACTGAAATCAATCA
>NW_022605589.1:671416-672888 GCF_008692095.1 Etheostoma spectabile | reverse complement strand
ATAAGGTATCTGTTGTATTACTGTGTTGCAATCTGGAATGTAAACAATCCCCCCCAAGAAAAAGATTTGTATCGAATCGTGGGTCAAAAATCGTGAACAGAATCTAACCAAAGTTTGGTGTATCGTTACAGCCCTAGTGAACGGATAAAAACATGTTTCAATAATTTATTAATTTGTTCTTTTGCTAACGTTTAATATTACAGTTAAAAGACATTAAGCATCACAGAGATTAGTTTTTTTTAGGGCGTTTGCGTTAGCTGACGTTAGCTTCTCTGTGTTATTAGATATGTGGCTTATGAAAAATTGCTCATGTGAAAGGGCAAATAGCTACCGTCACATAGCGATGCATTGTTTTATTTCTTAAAGACTGAGTGCAAAGGTTGTCTGTATATGTTCGACTAGCATTTCAATTTGTTCTGTTAATTATCACACTGTTTGCAAATCATCATCATCCTAGTCTTAGTTCAAAAAACGCTCCATTGCACAATACAAAACTAGCAAAAAACTAGACAAATTCAAGACTAAAAAAAAAGACATATAATAAGAAATTACTTTATCAGTCAGAGTTCCACAATACACAGCAAGACTTCAGATATTAGCATATAGACTAAAACGGCAATGGTTTATCAATCTTGAAGTGAACCTAACCACACTCATTGCAGGGTTCACTAGTGTGGCAATTATGCTGTTAAATGACGCAGTTAATCTACACTGTAGAAATTCTTTTATTAGGAATAACCCCTTGAGATATAGCATCTCATTTTTCGATGGGGTCCTTAGATACACATACATCTTTACATGAGATTCCTGAGTACAGCAGAGACGCACATGAAGGGTTGGGACCTGTTACGGTAAGCGTACCTGACTCATTTCCGTTTCCTGTGCCTGTGTGTTGGTTGCGTGTTGGTAGCTCTGCTGCTCACTAAATACCAGTTCAGTTTGTTAGATTTGCTATTACAGCGGCTAACTGTCCGCTAAACACTTAGGCTGTGTCTCAAATCGCGCACTTCTGTACTAAATACTAACTATTTGAGTACATAGTGCGTTCACATTGTCGAAGTGCGGTCAAATGCAGTGTACTTAAAATACCCGGATGGTGCACTCAAACCGGTCACAGAGTTAAGTGTAGATTGATGCACACTTTCCACACTCAACGGTCGCCATCTTGGCTACGTAGCGGAAGGGGCGGAGCTAACAACCGTTGAAAAACTTTTGATAGCGGCGGCCGAAGACGCGATAGCGAGACCGACGGAGCAATACAAAGTTGAACGTGAGTCTTTTGCTATCATATAAGACTTGTAAATGTATACTTGGTTAATTTTACAGGATAATAATTTTTGTACCACGAATTATAACGTTTATTAGTACCGTAATTTGACGTGCTAGGAAGCCAACCTTAGCTAGCTAACAGCGGCAGTTTAACCATATTGGCAAATAAGTTATTAGCTAACGTTACATGTGTTGTAGTATAT
>NW_022605589.1:659160-671406 GCF_008692095.1 Etheostoma spectabile | reverse complement strand
GTTAAACTTTCGTCCCATTGTAGACGATGTTAGTGGTAGATGTATGATCTTAACAAGTTGTACATAATCCGATGTGAGCGTTAGCTCAGCAATATCCTGTATACCGTCTCTCGATGGCCCTCGGTCGCCCCTAAATGCTGGACCGCTACCTCCGTTGGTCCCTGACATGATGATGGGTTCTACAGGATCTACATGAGGTGGAGGCAGTAAACAAGGGGCACCAATGCGACTGGTTCGGGAGGCCGTATAAACGGATTACATTCAGAGTGGGGCAGGTAACAGAGATACGTTTTAAATTAGCGTTACAGTCGACTCATAACCGTTACCTGCAGAGCAGTAACCATGCTGAGTCGCTGGTATTGCGAGCTATACACGCTCTACTGATTATGGTCAACTTGTGTAAGACATAATTACCACTAAAACATCGTAGCTACAATGGGACGAAAGTTATACCAACCACAATATACTACAAAACAGTAACAGTTAGCTAATACTTATTTGCCAATATGGTTAAACAACACCTGCGCGCTGTTAGCTAGTAAGGTTGGCCTTCCTAGCACGTCAACATTACGGTACTAATAAAAACATGTTGATAATTCTGGTACACAAAATTATTATCTACGCTGTAAAATTAACCAGTATACAATTTCCAAGTCTTATATGTATAGCAAAAGACTCCATCTTCAACCTTGTATGCTCCGTCGGTTCTCGGCTAGTCGCGTCTTCGGCCGCCCGCTATCAAAATGGTTGTTTTCAACCGGTTTGTTAGCTCCGCCCCTTCCGCCACGGTAGCCAGCATGGCGACCGTTGAGTGTGGAAAGTGTGCATCAATCTAACTTAACTCGTGACCGGGTTGAGTGCACCATCCGGGTGTATTCTTAAGTACCTGCATTTGACCGCACTTGCGACACTTGTGAAGCACTATTACTTCAAATAGTAGTATTTGTACCGAAGTGCCGCGTATTTGAGACACAGCCTAAGGTTTAGGCGTACAGTAGCCGCTGTAATAGCAAATCTAACAACCTGATGGGTATTTAGTAGGAGCAGCAAGCTAAACAACACTCAACGCAACACACAGCACAGGAAACGGAAATGAGTCCAGGTACGCTTACCGTAACAGGTCCCAACCCTTCAGCGTGCGGCTATGCTGTAACTCATGAAATCTCATGTAAGAGGTATGTGTTCTAAGGACACCATCAAAGAGATGGCTATATCGTCAGGGGTTTTCCCTAATCAAACAGAATTTCTACAGGTGATAACTGTCAGGTCACTTTAACAGGCAGTAATGCCACACTAGTGACCCTGCATGAGTGTGCGTTAGGTTCACTTCAAGATTGATAAACATTGCCGTTTTAGTCCTATATGCTAATATCTGGAAGTCTTGCTGTGTATTGTGGGAACTCTGACGATAAGTAATTTTTCTATATAGTTCTTTTTTTTTATCTTGAATTTTCTAGTTTTTGCTAGTTTTGTATTGTGCAGGACGTTTTTGAACTAAGCAGTGAGTGATGATGATTTGCAAAAGTGTGATAATATACCAGAACCACATATGAATTAGTCCGGAAACATCTCCCCCCCCCACCCCCCCCACACTTTTGCACTCAGTCTTTGCAAATAAACATGATCGCTATGTGACGGATCTATTTGCCCTTTCACATGACATTTTTCATAAGCAATATCTAATAACCAGAGAAGCTAACGTACTACGCAAACGCCCTAAAAAAAACAATGCTCTGTGAGGCTTAATGTTTTTAACTGTATATAGTAACGTTGCAAAAGACAAATTAATAAATTATTGCAACATGTTTTTATCAAGCCGTTCACTAGGAGCTTAACGATACACCAAACGTTGGTTAGATTTCTTCACGATTTTTGACCCCCATTCGATACAAAATCTTTTTTTCTTGGTGGGGATTGTTTTACATTCCAGATTGCAAAACACAGTAATACAACCGATCTTATTTATTGAACTTTGATGATTTCGTGTTGATCAATCCAACACCAAAGATCCTATTTTAACCTAAAATAAACTGTTTCCGAAATTGTTTCATTAACTTTGTCACTTAATATGTAATTTGTTAACGTAACAAAATATGGTAACAATTCCTTACTACAACCTATAGGGGGACGACGAGGAAAAGTGCTCTTGATGCATCATGTACAGGTGCTGGTCGACAAAGTAGGTATCTAGCTGTAATTCGTGGCCTGGGTAATGTAGATGATCGAGACCGTCCACCACGCTGATTTATTTCTGTACCATTGTTTTGACCAGGTTACACACTCTGGGGCTTACCACCCGAATTCACAGTCAAATGTTAACTATATAATATAGATGACATAATCATTGGTAATTTAGCTACCCCGTGTTTTCTTCTTGGCCCGGGGTCTCGGTCTGCGCTGCAAAGCTTCAGTTGGTGATGGGAGCTGACAACAGCCCAGTCAGTGGACAATCATTCCACAGTCAGCGCCCCCCAGCTAGTCAAACATTCACTAGCATTACACCCCGGCCTCGGGAGCACACTCACAGTCAGCTAGTATCTTTAGCAACCTCCCGGTAAGCACATCTCCGGTGCTGAAGGCGTCTAAAGGCAGTTTACCTGACCGTGGGAAGACCCACGGCCCGCCGAGTCAGAGCACGCGGCCACTCGTACGTTACACCTCCTTAGCGCTACCGGGGCCCCCTCTTTCGCTTTTAGCCGTCATGACAGGTCAGCTAATTACCAGTCAAAACAATAAGGCACCCAACGGAGTACTAGTAACGTTAAGGTGTGGTAAGCAACTGGATCTGGACGGAAGATAACTTGGAGAGTTGAAGGACCTGTGTCACGTTCTTCCTTCCCCACCAACACAGTTTCGTGAGCGTGAGTGTCGCGAATTTTGTGTTTTATTTCCAGTATCGTTACAGGCCCTGACCAACCTTCACACATGTTCATACACGTTCAAACGAGGCTAGCCCCTTAGAGACAGGATTGTACCATTCATCCAATCCCCTTTAGTATTAGCTACTCTAAAAGCAAACACTTTTCTAATTGCAGTATCCCTCCCGCCTGCTCTACTTCATGGTGATTAGTTGAACCCTACAACCACTGCATGAGAGCATCCACCAGCAATTGGAATGTTCAATTACTCAGCTGAAACAACCATGTCATGAACATCAGGAATCCACCCTACAAAAGGAATCTCGTGATTCATTCTTCCCCCTGCTGAAAGTACCAAATTGGACTATCCTCCATGTCAGCTGGACCCCTCCAACCAAGCCTTGTGAACAGCTGCCTGCCAAAACATCAATACTTACACCTCTGATCTCTCTGGCACTGTTACCCCGACCATTTTTTAAACTGCACTCGTCAGACGCAACACTGAAAAAACCTGGATTTGATTCTGACGACTCAACACAAACTCAGGCTATTCCAAACTGTGCCTTTTCTCTCCAGGTTATGAGAAGATAAGCTGGCAACCTCAACTCAGATCAACATTGAAGGACAATGACCCTTTTTGAGTCTTCAGCTCTGGATGTCGTCCTACTGCACAGTACTGGAGCGGCCATTATTAAGATTACTAATGGCCTCCTCTGGCAGCTAGATATATGGAACTTCGTTTTCCATTGTGATTCTCCTCTGATGCTCAGTGTTGCCTTGATACCATCTCTCACCAGGCTTCTCCGGAACGATTTCAATATTGGGGTGGGGTAGTGTTCACCGGTGATTCACTTCCTATCTCTCTGAGGACACAGTCACGTACAACAATAAGGAGTTTGCAATTCAGAAAGAGTGCTGTGACAAAGATGGGTGCCTCAGGGGTCTGTGTTGGGCACTCAGTTCGTTGCATTATCTACCTGCAACTTCCACTTGGCACTAGCCTAAGGCTACATGGGTGTTAAATTTCACGTATGCTGACCACTAGCTCTACTGATCTACAAAAACCCCTTGCCATCAACGCCACTGTAATCATGCCTGCCCAAATGAACATAATACTTGTGGATGCAGCATAAAAGGCTAGAATCAGCTCTTTCGTATGGTTGGGTTGGACGCCAGACAACAAAACAACCGGGATAGGAGACGGTAAAGAAAAAGGTTTAATCCAAAAAACACACAGAGGAGGTACAGGTGGTGGGTATGGAATGAGAGTACACAAGGAGCGGGTCTGAAGGAAGCTGCGAACACGGACGGCGGGATACAAACACTGTGACGATAACAATAAAGTTAGTCAAATAGTTAGGCAGTGAGCAACGTTGCCTAAGAAGCTGGCACCGTATCCCATTAGGGTTAGAACGAACTGCGATGAAGAGGTGTCAGCCAGGGATTTAGTATACTGTTGGGGGGTGAGAGATGGATGCCCCATGCCCCCCCGCAAAGAATTGCAGCTGTGTGAGCGCGAAAGAAGATCGGTAGTCCAAGCTTCGGAGGAAGGCAGAGGCAAAGTGTGTGGTCACGCATGCCCAGACCAGGGTTCCTCTGATGTGGTGCACCTCTCTATGGAAGTACAGACGTCTAGACAGGACACACCGGGGAAAAGCGGGAGGACAGAAAAGACAGCAACGCGGCCATGACACTTTCCCTTTCGTGTACTGGCAGCTCCATCCTTTGCTCCAACCGGGTCAAGAGACTGTTGTCTACTGGACAATACACTCATGTATGCAAACAACAGATTGTCTGACTGCTTGTTTCATCTACAGAACATTGCATGACTTCGCCCATCGCTCACCCAGCAGAGTTGCAGAATTCCTTTGGTAAACGCTATGTACCATCCCGACCTTTCCTTAACAATAGACACGGACAAATAGCAGCTTTTATGCTCAGAGTGTAAAGTTTATTTGTCAAAGTGGCGCGAAAATGACAGGCAGTCAATGGAATGCTAACGGCAGTTGGTTGGTGGCATCAAAATGGCGCCATGAGGCTGACACTAGGAGAGAGCTTACCCTCTTTTTCTAATATCCTTACTGGTCACGGCCAGAAAACAGCGTGATCTGTTGGTCCATTTCTTTAACTGTCTATGGGAGTGCCAGCTCTCTCTCTCCTACACGCTGCCGATCCAACTATGGTAAGTTCCATTGGTGGAATCATTGGCAGTTTCGAACTTCTGTTCAAAGAAGGCACGTGACGTGCTCTGACTTTCCGCGGTGTTTAAATGTGAAAGAAGCGCGAGAAAATCAGTCTCAGAGAGATGTAAGAAACATTATTAGCAAAGCAGACACGGGGGATTACAACTAACGACAGCAGACAGTTTGGAAAGGCCTACCAGTGTGAGTGATGTAAACTTTCCGTTCGGAACACAGCCGGGGTAATGAGCGCCACACAGCACGTTGGCGATAGTAGCATGTACGCGTCTTAATGAGGATTAGTGGTTTCATGTGTCCTAATTGAGCAGGATCGACAGGGCGTCTTAAGTTAATATCGATCAGAGAAAGGTCTTGCTCTGTGGCACCACGTCGTTCCTACTAGGAATGTGCCGTCTGCAAAACGGTTGTTATATCACAACTACGCCCCCCCCCGTCTTCAAGAATGTATCAGTCGATCGATATTGGGGAGACGTGAAGGGTTGCTGTTTGTGCCGAGTTAGTGGACTTAGGGATAATACACACTCTCAGAACAAATTACCGCATGTGTTGTGCAAGTGTGGGCGGTACCGCGCCTTCACATCGTTAACCTGCTATCAGAAGCCACTAAAGGTCATACGTAACAGTTATGGAAACTTCTCTTTCTCTCTCTCTCTCTCTCTTCTCTCTATCGCTCTCTCTCTCTCAAGAAGCAATGTACATGAATGCACAGCCTACATGTCATAGATTAAATTATAGGTGATCGCACGTATACTTTACTGGTCGCGAGTGCAACTATATATCAAACAATTACATTATACATCATACAATCCTGGGGTCGGTACAGCAAGCAGAGGAGAATGGGGTTTTGGGGGGTTTTTTTTTTTTTTCGGGGATGCCGAGGGCACACAGGAAACTTTATGACGGGAGGTGGGTCAGCGTCACATGTGGAGTCCAGTGACAGCCTGCTCAAGCGTATGCCGCCATGAGCAACACCAGAAATGCCAACGAATGCCTCATCTTGGTTCATGTGGGCCTGATGGCATAAACAGTTGGTGTGGGTGAACAAAGCATGGGTGAGCTGCAGCCCAGTATGGCTATTTCTATATGCAGTGCGGGTGCCTTTGCCATGCTGGCTTGATGGCTGTCGATGTAGGATGACGATGGCTTAGGATCTCAGAACTCAAAAAAGATTGTAAGCTCAGCCAAAAAAAACTAGGTCTCTATAGCAGAAACCCTGTGTAAAGTCTGGTGAGTAAAACATTTTAGTCATGTAAGATCTGACCAAAGTACAGATTCTTTCTCTGTCGTTGTTGGTTCAGGGGTAGCTCCTGCGGCCTCAGTGCCCTCTTTTGCTCAGAACTTCAGCTACCTGCGTCACTTTATAATCTCTGTTCCCCCGTCAGATACAACAGCTTCCTTCGACTCTTTCAGTGTTTCGCCGAAAAGCGAAGTTGGTTCCTTGACAAACAGGGAAGCAGCGAAAAGACGGTCAGTAATGTGTTTGATTTATGTCCCAATTTTGGGGTGCTTTTTAGTTGTCTGGTGCCCCCGGTTCTAATTATTATAGTATTATACCGGAAAGTTAGCTCTCTATCTTTAGTCCTACCCCTATACCCCTTTTTCCACCACTAAGCCGCTATGTGCGGTTTGTAAAGGGGTGTACAAAACCCACATAAAAAAGGAAATTCGGATTCCCATGGCCTTTAGACCGACGTATGCATTTCTGTCGTGCATATGTTCAATTTCAAGTCCATGAACCTGCTGGGACAAGGGATGAATATCTGTCCTCGATCACAATCGTTACATTTACCACAAACCACAGCCAGATGTTAGTCAAGGGTTTTACCTTGTGTATTAGAGAATATGAGGTCTTGAGACACCATACTCTTCAGTTGACACATTTATCTACTTCCACCTTATGCCTCCTTCTTGCATAAACTACAGTCATATCGGTCTGCATGTGAAAACACTTATCGCATTCTGTTAGACAGAAATGTGCGACAGTTACGCCCATTGACGACGTGGTGGTGGCCCTTCGTATCATTAATCAGCACAGTGTACCTCTGAAAGCGTGCCAAAACCGCAAATTGTAAATTGCATACGCTCATTGTGTCTTTGCTTCTGCGGACCAGGCTAAGCGGGTCCCTAGTCACATAGTGTGGTTGCTAAGGGTAGTGAGAGTTTGTAACAATCAATCAGTAAGTAATCAAAGGTGTGCAATATTAAAATGTGATATTTCTTGTCAAGGGCATAGTCTGTTCCCTAACACTCAGCAACGCCCTATACTACCAAGTGCAGATGATACGCTGGTACTAACTAGGGAGCCGATTCACCCTTAAATCAATAGGTGCCAAATTTTCGGTACTTGATGCACCCGTGATAAGCCCGGCTTCTCTGTCCTCGCATGATTTCACAGAGAGTGGAGCTCAGCTCCGATCACACTAGCGTGTCTGCAGTGACGATGGAGCAAAAAACTATATCACCTCTGCATCTTGTTTGGTCACAGTACGTTTACGCACTTGTGCGGATGTAAAAAGAGGAAAATTGAAGGCTCGTACAGTAGCTCTATGGGTAGCCCCGAAGTCTTGCGTCCCACAGTGTCTTTGCCCTTCGTGTCTGGGGCGGATAAGTCAAAACGCCACTGATAAAACCCATTTAGGAACAGGCTGGACCAGGTGTATCGCTAATCCGAGTTGCGCCTTGATGCTAATTGCTATCGTTTGCCCACAGCACAAGACCCCAAATATCAGCAGAAAGGATTAACATTAAGAAGCTCTATATTTATTATATCGTTAGCAAATAGAAAATTTTAAACTTCTGCACTTTTATTTTCTCAGATTAATTAGTTCTATTATCTTTCTTGTTATATAATTTGCCAATGTTCACCCATACCAACTGCTATAAGATATTATGAATTATGATCTTACTCTGTTGCCTCTCCTCCGTTGTTGGTTCTTTCCACTTCACTCTTTTCCTCGCCTTCTTCTCCCTTCCCCCCCCCCCCCCCCTCTCTTGAAAAAGCTTTTGTTGAGAGAGCTCATTTAAAATCCTAATAATTATAGCAAGTTGGTATGGTGAACAGTGGAATTTTAGGTAACAATCAAAGATAGAGACTCTATTACTAGAATAAAAACGTGAGGAGTTTTAAAATTCAATTTGGCTAATTAGTTGCTTTATTAATTTAGTCCTTTCTGTGATATTTGGGGGTGTGTGCTGGTTGGACGGAAAACAATGCAGATTCGCATAGAGCAAGCTCTGATTGGAGCGAACATCTTGGCAATCAATTTCATGGTTTTTAGTCTTGTTGTACTTCTCGCGAGGGGACACAGAACTGAAGGGCAAAAAGACACGGGACCTCCATAGACTGACTGTACAACGACCTGTCAAATTTCTCTTTTACACATCCCACAAGTGCGGTAACTTACTGTGACTCAAACAAAGGATGCCAGAAGGTGATTATCGTTTTGCATCGCACCATCGGCACTGCAGAGCAAGCTAGTGTGTCGGGCTGAGCTCCACTCTCTGTGAATATGCAGAGGACAGTATGAAGCTCGGCTACACGGTCTGGCAAGTACCTAAAATTTGGCACCTACATGTTTCAGCGGTGTGATCGGTCCTAGTTGACCAGGTAATTCTGCACGTGGGTAGTGCTCTTATGAGACAACATCACCTGCCATCGAAATTATCACATGTTTAATGATTGCACTCTTACTTATTACAGTATTGATGATGTTACAACCTGTAATGATCCAGCACAACACTATTTGGAGCTACCGCTTAGCCGTGGATCCTATGCAGAAGAAATATAACAGAGAAACATTCTATTTACAGTTGGCTTGTTTTGGCAGCGCCTTTCAGGAGTACACTGTGCTGATTATTTGATACAGCTACCACCACGTCTCGGCAATGGCGTAACGGTAACAAAATGGTACCAAACGGACACTATAGTTGTTCCACATGAGACTTTGTAGTGTTTAGGCGTAGGCATAAGGTAGGATAAAAGTCACTGAGGTGGCAGATATAAATCTCTCTTATGAAGTTATAAAGCCTGCGAACATCTGGCTTGTTGTGGGTAGGTAATATGTAACGATGGTATAGATGACAGGATATGTCATACCTTTGCCATTTTTCATGTGCTCTAAATGACTTTTGAATGGACATCCACGAAGAAAAAGCATACTCGTCTAAATGGCAACTGGAATGACGACTGTTTCCTTTTTTTATACTTGGGTGTTTTACTGCACGCTTTATCTGCATAAAACCTGCCTACGGCTGGTGGAACAACGGGTTTTTTCTCCAGGGTCGCCCTCCCGCTTCGCTGACCCCCCTGAGACCACGACAATCTTTTCGTAGAATATTCTATAATAAACGGCAGCCACAAAACTAAAAAGCAGCACTCCAAAAACATGAGCATAAAAATAAACACTTTGACTATTGCTTTCCCTTTCCTGGTTGTCTAGCTTCGTTGGGCAGGTGGGAATAGGTATAGGTTTCGGCAGGAAGGGGGACAGTGCTGTCATGGCACAAGGCGGCACTGGGCCTGCAAGGAGCACCCCTGAACCAACAAAGAACAGCAGAACATCTGTACCTTTGTCAAATCTGGCAACATGTGAATTCGTGTTTCTAAACAGACTTTACACGAGGGTTTTTTGCTATATAGACTAGATTTTTTTTGGCTGAGCCTTTTTTTTTTGAAACTTTTTGGATCTGAGATCCTGACCATCGTCTCCTGTACATACGACAAGCCAGCACAGCCGCATGGCAGAGCACACTCATGATATAGCAATAGGCCCAATCTGGCTGCAGCCGTCAACACTGCTGTTCCCCACACAGACGGTTATGGACATCAAGGCTCCACAATGACCAAGATGAGGCATCGTTGGCATTCTGGGGCCTGCATGCCGGCCGACGCGTGGGCAGGCTGTCCAACTGGACTCCACAGGATGAGCGTAATGACCCACCTCACGTAATAAGAGGTTCCAGTCCTTCTGAGTATCTGACACCCTGCTCCCCTCCCACCCCCCTTGCCTCGGCCAACCTGCTGCTTGTCTCCCCCCACACCCCACATTTCTCTCGCGCTTTTGTTTCGCTTTCCTTCCCTTTCTTGTACCACACCAGGGTGGTAGCATTGCTACTGTATTGTTATTGTAATATAGTGCATCGCGATCAGTAACGTTTTATGGTGCGAACCTCACGTATTAATATAGACAGGGATCGGCTTGAATTAATGGACATTGCTTTTGAGGCGCGAGAAGAAAGCCGAGTATGCGGATGATATAGACTGAGGGCAGGATGATGATATTTGAGAGAGAGAGATGAACAAGAAGATGTCCATACCTGTACTTTCCTTTAGTGTCTTGCATCCATTTTAACATGAAGGCAGGTACCCCAAACACTTGCAACAAACACATGCTGGATTTGTTCGAGAGTTGTATATCAAAAGCCTTATCGTGCACAAAACAGCACCCTTCACGTCATATACACAATATCGTTCCTGATACATATTGAAGACGCGTAGTTGTTGGAGACAATTTTGCCAGGGACTGCACTCTAGTATGGTAACTGAAAGAAGCCAGGAATGTATGCACCTGAGTCGATATTAACTTTAAGCCCTGTTCCTGCTCAATTAGGACAAATGAAACCACTAATCAGCTCATTAAGACGCGGGTAACATGAACTTTAAGCCACGGCTGTGTTGTGGCGCTCTCATACCTCCTGCTTGTGTTCCGCCTTCATTAAAAACTTTTGACCCCTCCCCTCCCCGGTCCGAACAGACAGTTTAACATCAACATACTATGGTGATGACAATTTCACGTCTGCGTCTTAGTTTGTATCCCCAGTTGTACTGCTGCAATTACTGTTTTCATCTTCTCGAGAGTTTTAGCTACGCGCTTCTTTCAACATTTTAAAACCACCGCGGGGAATGTAGAGCACGTCAGTGACTCTTGGAACAAGAAGTCAGAAACTGCCCAATGACGTCGACCCAATGGGAATACCATATTTGGATCATCTTTTGACCCTCCCTAGGCAGCGTTGTAAGGAGAGACGAGAGCTGTCAATCCCATAGACCGTTAAGAAATGGGCCCAACAGATCCCGTGTTCGGGCAGTGACCCGGAAGGATATTAGAAAAGAGGGTAGCCCTCTCCTAGTGTCGCTCCTATGCGACATTTGGATGCACCCAGGCCATCCTGACGTTAAGCATTCCATGACTGCCATCATTGGCGCCACTTTGACAAATAATAACTTTACAGCTGACAGCATCTAAAAACTTATTGGGCCGTTGTTTAATTTTTAAAGAAAGGGGGGCGTCACATATGCGTTGACAAGGACTTCTGCACTTGCTGGGTGAGCCGCTGGGCGACGTCATGCACTGTTCCTAGATCGAAAAGGACTTCAAGACAATCTGTTTGTTTGCACTAAATGAGTGTATGTCCAGTTGACACCAAGTCTTAACCCGCGGGGTGGAGCAAGGATGAGCTGCCAGCCACGAAAGGGGTGAACGTGTCATGGCGGCTGCTGTCGTTCTGTCTTCCCTTGCCCCCTGTGTGTTCTGTCTGTAGTCAGTCTTCCACTAAGCGGTCACCACAGAGGAACCCTGGTCTGGGAGCGGACCCACACTTTGCCATCTGCCTTCGCACAGCTGCTACCTTTCCTTACTCCAGCTCGCAAGCGGCATCCTCTCTATCATTCCCATCTCCACAGTATAGAAAACCCGGCTGACGACCTTTCAGGCCAGTTCGTTTGCTCACCCTCAGTGGTACACTTGGCCAGTCTATTGTGCCGTTTGCTCACCTGTACTATTGACAATTTGTTTTGTTCCTCGTCACAGTGTTTGGATCCGGCCTGTCCGTCGTTCGCGTTCCTCCCGCCAGCTCCTTGATCGCCTCTCATCAATACCTCCACCACCTGTACCTCTCTGTGTGTTTTTGTTGAATTTAACCCTTTTGCTTTACGTTCCCCTTCCATGCCTTTTTTGTCCCCCGGTGTGTTTCCTCGGTGTCTCGCGCCCTGGTTCTTGAAACCTTTGTTTTTTGACTTTTTGTTTCCCCCCTTACAGCCCGCGCTGTTTAGCATTTTTTTTGCTTGTGTTGTGCTCCCCGTTTCTGTCCTGGGGGCGGCCGTGATTCAGCGGCGTAGGCCTGCCGGGGTTTTGGTGTGTGTTTCGTCGCGTGTATTTGTTCTGGGTGATTCCGCTTTCCCATTATGA
>NW_022605589.1:659011-659135 GCF_008692095.1 Etheostoma spectabile | reverse complement strand
TCCCCTGGAGAGTCTGCTCCCCCCTCAGGTCCCTGTCCCCATCAGACTAGCTACGGCCAGGGGGGCGGAGCCTGCAGAACTACAAGCACATTTTTAAATAAAATTATATTAAAAGTATTTAACT
>NW_022605589.1:658089-658242 GCF_008692095.1 Etheostoma spectabile | reverse complement strand
CTTGGTAGCTAACGCTACCGTACTTTAGCTTAGCTGCTAGCGACTTTAGCCTAGCAGTCAGTTATGTCGGCCCCCTCTCCTACTTTCTCCTGCTCGATGTGTGAAATGTTTAGTTACTCCTCTGCATCCTTTAGCGGTAATGGTGTGTGTAAC
>NW_022605589.1:657985-658079 GCF_008692095.1 Etheostoma spectabile | reverse complement strand
TATTTTTGGACGTGGAGGCGAGGCTTAGTGAGTTAGAAGTCCGGATCAGCGCCATGATAGATAAGCTGTTAGTTACTGTAGCTAACCCCCCCTC
>NW_022605589.1:657814-657975 GCF_008692095.1 Etheostoma spectabile | reverse complement strand
GCGGGCCGGCCTGAGCCTGAGTTAGCCACTGGTAGCCGTCCCCCGGCATCTCCTGGGCAGCCAGGTCATAGTGCCTGGGTTACTGTCAGAGGACGAGAAAGACACAGTCGTAAGCTTTCCAAGGCGTCGGACCGCCACCAGCCTGTTAGCGTTTCTAACAG
>NW_022605589.1:657379-657708 GCF_008692095.1 Etheostoma spectabile | reverse complement strand
ACGAGAGTATACCCCACGTCAGCAACACACGCCGCGAGAAACACCTGTGTTATGGCAGCTCCATTCTGATAAAGTGAAGTTGCGAAGCGGACGAAGACCGCCTCCCGGTTACGGCAATCGGAGGTTACGAAGATTAATGTTGAATCGGTGTGTACATACACAAAGTCAATGTCGGACACCGTAGTTTTCTCTGGGCCACTGCCAAATCTCACCAGCGATGACATGTATAGCCGCATGTCATTTCGCCGCTGGCTATCGAGGTGGTGTCCAGATAATGGTGTGGGCTTTGTGGATCACTGGCAGTCTTTCTGGGGAAGACCTGGTCTGAT
>NW_022605589.1:657159-657365 GCF_008692095.1 Etheostoma spectabile | reverse complement strand
TCATCCCACTTTGGATGGAGCAGCTCTCATTTCTGGAAATCTTGACAGGTTTATTAGTTGACCTAATCCTTGACAATCCATAGTTGGGACCAGGAGAAAGAGTCCCAGTCTAACACACTTCTCTGCTCCTTTATGTCTGCCCCCCGATCATTAAAATTATTTAAATCAAAGGTAAACAGAGGAGGAGCTGTGCATGAAAACCTCAT
>NW_022605589.1:656693-656855 GCF_008692095.1 Etheostoma spectabile | reverse complement strand
TTTGAAAGTCTTGTTCTTAGTCTTTCACACCCAAGTTGGAAATCAATGCAACCAATTCCATTTGTTATAGTGTACCGAGCACCTGGTCCATATTCTGAATTTTTATCAGAATTTGCAGAGTTTCTGTCAAACTTAGTGCTAAAAACGGACAAAGTTATTATT
>NW_022605589.1:656492-656683 GCF_008692095.1 Etheostoma spectabile | reverse complement strand
TTAATATTCATGTGGACGATGAGAATGATAGCCTTAGCACTGCGTTTATCTATTAGATTCTTCTCTCAAAGTGTTCATAAACCGACTCACCTTTTTAATCACACCCTCGATCTAGTTCTGGTATATGGTGTTAAAATTGAACATTTAATAGTGTTCCCACAGAATGCCTTTTTATCTGACCACTGTTTGAT
>NW_022605589.1:656077-656200 GCF_008692095.1 Etheostoma spectabile | reverse complement strand
ATCTGGCGCTCCACCAAACTGGAAAATTCTCGTTTAATCTGGCAAGATAGTCTTAAAATGTATAAGAAGGCCCTCCGTAATGCCAGAGCAGCGTACTACTTGTCATTAATAGAGGAAAATAGG
>NW_022605589.1:655687-655833 GCF_008692095.1 Etheostoma spectabile | reverse complement strand
GCTTTGCTTCACTTGATCTTTATCAATTTAATTCAATTATTTCTTCATCTAAACCATGGGTGTCAAACTCTGGCCCAAATTTGGCCCGCGGGGTAATTATATTTGGCCCGCGAGACAATACCAAATTACTACTAGAGCTGGCCCGC
>NW_022605589.1:648676-655662 GCF_008692095.1 Etheostoma spectabile | reverse complement strand
GGAGGAAGCTGAGAGGAAGCTTGACAGAATTATGGAAACAAAAAATCCATGCACAGGTTATTTAGTGGACCAATAATCCGTGGACCAAGCCATAGTTGGGAACAGGAGGGCAGAGTACCAGTATAAACACACTTCTACTGATCCTTTGATTTCAGGTGTTACCTAGTAAAAAATCCCATAGTGACGGTGTCATGAATACATCATAACAATTAAAAACCACAAGTGCAACTAGTGCAAAAGAAAAGGATAATAAACCTGGACTCTTAAACATCAGATCTCTCTCTTCTAAAGGCGGGTAACTAGTAATGAATTAATATCAGATTCTATATTTTTTGAGTCTTCGGTCGTACTGAAACCCGGCTGGGTGTGTGATGGAGGGACTTAGCTAATGAATTCCACCCCCCCCGCCCCCTTCTTACACTCCTTACGACGCGCCCGTCGTGCGAAAGAGCACCACGCTGACCCTGAATGGCCCCCACCCCATCCACCCCCCTCCCCCCCAGTCCCTTTGATTTTCAACTGTGTTGGGGATAAATTCCCAACTCACACAATGTTAGCAACTCGGGGAGGCACTCAAGGCCCATGCACTGTGGTCGTGGGGGCAATGAGTGTGCCACGCACATAAATTAGATAGAAAGAATGCACAGTAAGAGAAGACTACCAGCCAGGATCACAAACACACCACTCAAATAGTGCAACAACAATTTATTCTAGGCTTTTCATGATGTCAGCATTTCATTATTGTGAACGGTCTGTTCTATCTTTCAACGCCCCAAGGTTGTGGTGACAAAATGCCCAAACACTGTCTGACCATGGTGCAGTGGTAATATGGAGGTGGAGATGGTGGTTTTTAAATCATAATGTGGCCAATGATCAAATCACTTTGCTGGTCCAAGAGTTTCACAGCAACTTTAAAAGTTGGGAGTACTGGCACAATGAGGTGTTTTTTAACCAAAAAACAAAAACGTGAATCAACAGTGCATAGCAGTTCTTTTAGTCTTGTTACTCTACTTGTATATCATACAGAAACCTAACCACAATTAAAAAATTGTGACCTTGCTGTTGAAGTGACAAACACTCAGCTGAACCAATAGGTATTATTTTAAAATTAAATTAATGTTTTTTACACTCCCGAGCGGTCACACGCATGGTTGCCATCACAATAGCTACCTCTAAATTAATCTGCTAAGTATGACCCAGCCCGATAATGGTGGTCGTATTTTTTAGACGCAAGACAAAGACCTGCTACAGATAACAAAGTGCCTCACCTCTGTTTCGGTGTGTATCTAGCTCACGAGGATTACTCAAACGATTTAAGGTGGTCGTAGTTAAAAATCCAAGCAGCGACAGGCGAATCACACGCACAAAAATCACAGGTCTGTTAGCACACTAGCGAATGTTCTGCAGCTTGATCAGATGTTCATTGCTGAGGAGTGTCACCGCACGGCACTGGTGCATGCTCATAGCAGAATGCAGACAGTTTGCATTGGAATGTTAGAGGCTGTGACTCTATTAGCCAGCGAGGATACACCGGCAGTTCGGCGATTCCGCTAATCCGACACAGAGCACGAGGGGTTTCATTTTCTCTTTATATCTGAATGGAACCCAGAATTGTCTGACAAACAACAGAGGGGTACGTGTTGACAACCAACCGGACGTTCGTACCTTCTGTTGACAAACCGTGGCATGTGGTGGGTTAGCCATAGGACTTCTTACAAAACGCTAGTTTTGGCCGGTCGAAAGCATTCACGTCATGACCGGTGTGATCTGTGTGTTGCCTTCCTCAACCATACTTGCAGACGCGCGTCTGCAGGATGTGTGTGTCCTTTCAGCTAGTCCTTCAGTCGTAAGATATTCTCTGCCTCTCTTGTGATAGACAGAGCGGCGCTGCAGCTGCTTTGCGACGGGCACACCACTATCAAACCCTCGTGTATTGACAAGATGAAGTTCAGTGAGGACACTGTATGGGATAGTTTCTTGTTACCAGCCAGGATTTGTCTTTGTGTGATACTAAAACGAAGTTAAACACAAGTTAATATCACAGCGCTGTTGTGGGTACCACTGATCTTTGTGACACTCAATACGGGTGAGTAGTCTATACTCACAAGGTAAAACATGATAGTTATCAAGTAAGTCGTGATCAGTCAGTATTTATGGGTGTAGCGCGTTTCTACGTGCTTAATGACTATCAAAGTGACTGATAACCTAATACAACTAGACAGGCAAG
The DNA here is from genome assembly GCF_008692095.1 of Etheostoma spectabile. Classification (NCBI taxonomy): domain Eukaryota; kingdom Metazoa; phylum Chordata; class Actinopteri; order Perciformes; family Percidae; genus Etheostoma; species Etheostoma spectabile. The sequence goes on along the minus strand of NW_022605589.1, from coordinate 653,435 downwards.
CCACACTCGACACATGGGTGGAGCCGGGAAAAGGCTACCACATACCTTAACTCTGGTACGACCACTATGCAGTCAGCAGTACATGGCAGCTCCAATCCACACCCTCCCACCACACAACCCTACGCCGTTACTGCCACCTGTGAGCACACACAACATTTCAAAGCACGCCACTTCGCCCACCCCGATGATGTTAGCATTCTGAAATTACCGTACACACAGTCCCAACCCACCCACCAGCCATAACGCCCCCGGCCACCCCACCCACCACCCACGCCCACCCCCACCCACACACAGGACAGTAACAAACACCTGTCAACACACTAGCACACGACAACACACACTACACGACAAGCACACTACACACACACACCAACCACACACACACACACACCCACACACCCACACTACAGTACCCACCCAACACACACGGAGTCAGCTCACTTGGCCATGGCATACCAACCTGTTAGCCCTAGGAGATCTCAATGGAATTTGTATTTTTGGAGTTAGCGGGAGGCAGCAGGCCACCATAATGCGGCTTACGCTAACAGTAAACATAACAAAAGTAAAATAAATTTGGAATTTCAAACATGTGTTCATGTCTGTGCGCCCGCATGTGTAAAACAAAGACCAATATTCCCCCCTTTGTGCTCACGATTACACGATGTCTCTGCACAGTGTCTGTCAGCCCTGCTAGTCCCTGCGTCAACAGATGTGGGTACCTGTGTGTAAGGAAATGCCGGCATCTGTGTACGTCCGTGGTTGACCTACAATAAAAATATATGAAATATAAAGAACATTAGAAATACAAAATATTCTTCCTGAAATCATAAAGCTGAGGTTTGCCAAGTTGAATTGGAATGAAAAAAAAAATTGAGATGATTAGTATATCCGTTGATTTCAAGGCACTGACAATAACGCATAGAGGAAGGCATTTGACTGAGCATGAAACCACACGCGGGAAAACTCAAGCCTCAGGCACCAAGGACCTAACATCCTGGGCAAAATGGCAAATGTACAAGACATCACAGTCATATGGAGGAAAACCTAGAAAGACATTGTCTGTGTATGTGAATCATATGTATGAAACTGTTCCCAAATCGACAACCCAGACTCTGGTCCCTAAGTCACTCATATCTGTCACCTCCGACGTGATACTGCACACACCCTGCCCGCGGGGGACAATTTAAGCCCTTGATGCAAGGAACAGCAGTGTTAGTCTTGTGGAGAGCAAGCCAGTGTTTGCCATGGATTCCGCCATAACCTGGAATTAAAAATGACTGGAAAACCAAAACGAGAAGAAATCTCTTTTAAAACTTCCGTGTTTTTTAATCTGCCGCAAAATGAATCACAAGACCACTTCATGCGCACATATGTAGGTGCTAGCAATACTGCAAGAAGGAGTTCCAAGGGGCACAACTCTCCTCACAGACACGATGTGCGGTCAATGCATGGCCCACCAGAGAGCGCACAGTTTTCAGCCACGGAATCCGATCTATACCCTCTGAGACACAATATCATGGCTGATATTATTGAGTTACAGCAAGAGTAATAAAAGATCTTGGAGCATTTAAGAAAGCAGGTAGCCACTAGACAGACGATTGTTTGTTTTAGAACGAGATGGGGGATGCGTTTTTTCAGCTCAATAGTTGTCTTAGTGGCGCTGCAGACGGAGAGCAATCTGTGGTATAAAAGATATTGTTGAGCTTTACACTTACCCTGTGCGAGATTTAATTTTTCAATAGCTGTTGTTTTTTAATGCTCACTGATTCTCTTAAAAACAATTGGACGAGACCCAACGCAGCACAAACTTTGTCTTTGAGTGTTAAACATGACAGACGTATAAACATAGGTGTTAAAAGCGCCTGCAGTGACTCACCATTCTCTTTATTGAAGCCGTCTAAAATTTTAATTTTTTACAACGCGGGGGTCCAAGTGTGGGGAATGGCTGATGGGTGTCCAAATACATATTACTGGCCAGCATCGGGTACTGTGCACATATTTGGTTTTGTGTTCATGGTTCGTGTGTGCAATAGAAACATTACCAGTGGTAGTGAGAAAAAATTAAATCATGGTATGGAGAATCGAGGATATCATTTGTCTGAGGCTACATCAACACAACAAAGAAGCAGTGCGAAAAATAAATTCAGATTCATATTTTTCCTTATTGTAAATAGGGCAGGGCCAATTCTCAGTGCAGTTAGCTAGGAATAGTTCCTCGCTGTAAATGTCGATTGAGACGGCTCCGAAGCCATAAATTAAAAACATCGTTTTTCTAAATGCTAGCCCTACCCATCACACGCCCCGACCTTATAGCTCTTCACATTAGAAACACCTTGTATGATAGCAGCTGAGGCTATTTGCGCGCAGATCTGTCATCAGAGGCCTGTAGTTCCTTCCTATATTGTGTGTGTGATTTTTTCTAGATACAAAAGACTGGAGGCCTGCATACATTGTCCGCGTGTGACAGATTCTACTCACACAAGCTATGTGCTAGTATTAAACAGCACACCTACAGCTCTGGAGACAATGATTAGTCCCATTTAGATTTGGTAGATAGAATTCATTACAGTGATGATGACTCTTCACCAGGTGTCATTGTTGTGTTACGATTGTCGAGATGCGGTCGCTTGTTCTATGTGCATCACAAATTGATTGTCTCTGTTGTAGAATAACAATTATTATTTCCCCATCACACATCAAGCTCACTGTCGAGGAGAAAGTCAAGGAGACGCCCAGTTCGCAAAAAATTGACACCGACTGAACCTAACATGTGGACCAGATGATACCCGTCTGCGCCTGTGCACTCAGCACCCGAATCCCTGACACCTTACCCAAGAGCTCACCTTAGTGCCTTGTTAACCAGAGGAAGGAAAAGAAAAGAAAAATTAGAACTTGAGTCTCAAGTTAGTAGGCCCAAAAGACCGTGCAGATTTAGTGTGATCACAACAACTGGATGGAGTACACTCCTGCTGGAGTTTAAGATTTACACAAAAAACACATCAATATTTTCACATATTACTTCCTACGAGGATCGTAGGAGTTAGTTCAAAACATAAAAACTTGGTAAGCCTGTTAATTTGCTGTGCACACCTCCAATGTCGTACTAACATAACGCTGATCTAGAGGGTAAATCGACACCAAAAAAGGATACAATTTAGCAAATGATCTTTATTCACAGCAGGTGTTTTGCCTTTACGGATTGAGGGAATGAATTTCCTTGGGACACTAATGTTGATTTAGCGTTGTGATCGAATGCGTGCGTGACAACAATTGCACTAGTGAGCCCATTACAATAGAGAAAAGAGCCAAGAATAATTTTTGTTTCACCTGGGTTTGTCTTTTTGAATCTTTGTGGTTAATTTGAACTAATCAAAGCTCTCCGAATCGTGTCCTTATATCAACCGAACGTGAGACAGTCATCCTCGTGCTGCGTTTTTGAAAGTTCTTACAGTCAGCATACAGCTATACTCAGTGTATTGGGGCACCCCCGTTTTCTAGTTATTCCTTTAAGTTCTATTACCTGACAAATCTTGTGGTCGGCTTGCTGAGTTGTTGTCTCTGTGCTCGCTAACGAGAAGTCTTCGCAGGTAGAGAGTTTGTCTTTGCTCCTTGGACGAATCAGGGAAGAGAAGCTTTGTAAGGTGTACCGGCCAAAGCAGAAGGTGTACCAGGAGTGTCTGCTTCACCTTCCTCAACTTCTCCGATGATTTGCGTCCTTCTGCAGCCAGATAGGGGATGACGAAAGGGAGATCTGACAAAGAGGGAAAATGTACACAAAAAAAGTGATGCAGCTGCTATTGTGGCAGACAGCGAAAGGAAGAGAACTAGTATAAGTTATTAGAAAAAAAAGGAGATGAAACATGTTTAAAAAGCAGGATTTTTTTCCTCTGTTTAGGTGGACATGTTTAAGCAATCAGACTTCTGCAAGATCAGCTTTATTAGTGTGGCTTGGTGCCAACTGTGTTATCAGTCTGTACAGGACCTGTGATACTTAGATATACGCAAAACATCTTGCTTAACATTTTCTTATTCGGACGTGTGTGTTTAGCAGTGGATTTTTGGTATCGTGCCAAGAATAAGAAAAGACGTTGTTGGTGGAAAGTGTTACGTTCAGAGGTTGTTTTGTCGTGAAAACGACGAAAACCTCCACGTGGACAGTAGTCTAGCTGCTGTCTGGATTTACCCTGCAGAGATGGCCTGAGGACCAGGCTAACCTCGTTCCTCGGATGCTTGGACAGATAGCTCCGCAGCTAGATAGCCTGTATCTCGGGTAATGATCACCCTGCAAGGATCGAGGACAGAGTAGCCATAGTCCTAGATCTGGACAGATGTAGTCTAGCCTACGCTCTATGGGGTATACCATTGTCAGTGGGACTCTGAGTGTACCCATGTGTAGCAATAGATCGCCAGAATTGGTACAGATAAGTTTGTACTACGATAGGTCATGTGGATTTGGAGTGATAGCTTGCAGAGAATCTTGAGTGACCAGGTTTAGCAATGTCCGCGTAATTAGCGACACGTTCAATCCATTAGCCTGAATATAAAAGATTCCAACACAAAGATATAGCAGGCGAGGCACAACTTGTGAAGGGGATGTGACTGAAAATTACTAATGACCTCCTAATTGCATCAGACAAAGGACTTATCTCTGTACTTGTATTATTAGATCTTAGCGCTGCATTTGATACCATTGACCATCAAATCTTATTTCAGAGATTGGAACATTTAATTGGCATTAAAGGGACTGCTCTAAGCTGGT
>NW_022605589.1:640364-648651 GCF_008692095.1 Etheostoma spectabile | reverse complement strand
TTAAGTCTTATTTGATCGAGACTCAGTTTGTTCATGTTTAACGATGAACTCCTCTGTGCCGCCAAGGTAGTCATGGAGTCCTATAAGGATCTGTGCTCGGTCCAATCCTGTCCTTTAGGCAGTATTATTAGGAAACACTCCAAAACTTTCATTGTATGCAGATGATCTCAGTTATATCTATCAATCAAGCCGATGAAACCTAATCGTTAGCTAAACTTCAATGTGCCTTCAGGATATTACAACCTGGATGACCTGTAATTTTAACGTTAAAACTCAGATAAAACTGAAGTTATTGCTCTCGGACCCAGCACCTCCGTGACGCCATTATCCAAGATATTAAATCTGGATGGCATCACCCTGGCCGTCCAGCACACTGTGAAGAATCTTGGAGTCATCTTGATCAGGAGATGTCCTTTATTCCCACTTAGCAAATTTCAAGGATCGCTTTTTTCACCTACGTATATGCAAACAATCTGAATATCCGTCTAAAAATGATGCAGAAAAACTAGTCCAGGCTTTGTTACTTCTAGGTTGGATTACTGCAATTCTTTGTAAGGTTGCCGAAAATCCTAAAGCTCTACAGCTGATCCAGAATCTGCGGCACGTGTTCTGACGGGAACCAGGAAAAGAGATCACGTTTCTCCGTTTTGCTTCTCTGCATTGGCTTCCTGTAAAAGTTAGAATAGAATTTAAAATCCTTCTTCTCACCTACCAGCTCTTCATGGTCAGGCTCCATCTTACTTAAAGAGCTCATAGTACCTTACAACCACTACAAGCATACGCTCCAGAATGCGGGTTACTGGTTGTTCCTAGAGTCTCTAAGTAGAACGGGACCACAAATACTAATTTTTTTCTATTTGTTATTGCCACTCTTCATTCTAAACCACCACCGCCCGTCAGATGCCGCCTACCAAGAGCTGGATCTGACGGAGGTTTCTGCCTAAAAGAAAGTTTTTCCTCGCCACTGTCGCACTGTTTTTGCTCTGGGGAGACTGCTAGAACTGTTGGGTCCTTTTAAATTCTGGAGTGTGGTCTATCTGTATAGTGTCTTGAGATAACTCTTGTTATGAATTGATACTATAAATAAAATGAATTGGTTTTAAACAGCCGACCCATGCATCATTGTATGCACACATGAGTTTTTCATATTACTTTTTTTATAGCACCGCCACAAGTGGCCAGTATACATTGGGGTGCAAAATCTTTAAAAAGTGTGGTCTTCACAGACAATGGACAAATACTATTTTCAATTAAGCGTATTAGCTTGTGCATACATCATACAGTACTGTCTTGAATGCTTTATCGTAAAGGCAAGTCTCATTATAGTGTCCTAAGTATTTGACCTCGTCACACACTTTGGGAAGTACCAGACAGAGAGAAAGAAGAAATGACAATTAGTGTTCTCCCTGCTTCTAGGATCATATTACTCTCTTCTTAGAATTGTAACTGGCATTCCCTATTCTTGTCTGAGTTCCGACATAAATTTAGTAAGAATAATTGTGTCACTGTGAAATGTTGAGACTATAATACTATCTCAGGAGGGTAAAACATTTAGAAAGGTTAAATCGAGAAACTGCGTACTGCAAGCACTAAAACAGAAAACAAGACAAATGTTACTTTTCTAGTAATGACTAATTTTGATTTCAAAACACAAAGAGTTAGTATCAGAATTTGTGTTAAATGGTGTCAGAAGTTCTTGTGTATCTGACATATTCTAGTCAGAGATGATAAGGATTTCTTTTTTTGTAAACAACACTTATGAAATGGTTTTATTAGAATTGTACTGCCATGAGCATCTAGAAAATCCAGTTGAAAGGATTAAATGTTTAACACTTAATGACAGGACTGCTTTCATTATTTTCATTTTGTCAGAAATATAGGACCTTTTCTGCTGTTTTTATTTTTATTGTTTTCATACTTTCATTACTTAAGAATTTTTAATGGAATTTTGCTAGTAACAGAATATTTACAGTTTGAAATTAAGTACTTTAAACTATGTTAAAAAAATCCCTAATATAGCAACATTTTTTGAATCCATGATGTCATAGATAAAACTTTTTAATGCAAAAAAAAGAGAGAAATTCTCCTTCTTTACAGAGATTTGAGGACAGACCAGGAGAGGGGCTTCCAGAGTACACCCACACACACACCAAGTGAAGAGGAGTTGGGTTCCTTTGATACAAATTTTTGGAATAAGTATACAGTAAATGTGATATGTTCCCATTCAGTAACAAATGATAGACTGAAACACTCCAGTGTTTCTAATGCTATAGGCCTAAAAACTTTGTCTTAAATTCTTATTAGAGCGCAATAATACTAAATGTAAATGTATCGGTATTTATATAGCGCTTTTCTAGTCTTAACAACTACTCAAAGCGCTTTTACATCATACAGGAACAATTCACCATTCACATACATTCACACACTGTGGCCTGGGCTGCCGTACAGATCCCACCTGCTCATCAGATACACCCTAAACCCATTTACACTCCATGCGCAGCATCAGGGGCAACTCGGGGTTCAGTGTCTTGACGGAATAGTACATTCAACTGTTCTCTTTTGAGTACCATAACATAGGCAACTTTTTTAAATAATCTTTTATAATGCGTTCTGCCACTGAATCAATTGGATTGAGAAAGTTGATACAAACAGCAGATCGAGAGTGCTGTTAAAATAACTTAGTACAATCAGGGTAAATAGCAGATACTAAACGTCAGTACATTTTTGGAATGAAGCCTGTAAAATACCACGTTAGACCTTAAACATAAAAGACACTGTTGGTATAAGTAATCAACAGATAGCTCATAATCAAAGTATTATTTTTATCAATTAACTTTATATTAATTGATTAATTTAACCCTGAACAACAGAGATTGTTCAGTGTATAATAATCTGTTCATGTCTTTTGTCTCACAAAAGGTTACAACTGAAGGGAAATCAAGTTGTTACTGTTTAAACTGGATGAAGCACACTGAACAACAAGCTAATGTTAACACTTACATAGCTACATTCTACATAGGACCCATCATATCAAATTGAACACTCGCCGTTGCAGTCGTCCTAGCTGGTGGGCTGCGGTTGCTGCTGTGTCCAATGTCTAAGAGAACTTATGCAGAGATGGATTGAAACGCTAGCCAATAAACGTATCAACGAATGTCACAAGATGATACAACAAGGACTCTTATGTCTAAAAAGCTGACTGAAATGAAATCAAAAGACTATATTGATGAATGACACAGTGTGCCATCTTAAACAATATTATATTAGACTTTGAATTATTATAGCCATAAAATTCTGTTATGCTTTGAAATATACACATTCAGTTGTGACACTGAGTTTACCAGAGGGAAAATGTTTGGAAAAAGTAACTGTTACACTAAATGTCTCTTACTTTTTGTGTGTTCTAATAGCCATCTTTGTCTGAATGGCCCAGGGTCACATACCTTCCCAGCTATCTTAAGACACTCAAGGCCAGGTTCTCCATTTTCCTGTTGCTAGCCATCTGTGAGTTTTACTTGCCTTTGAGAATAGACACAGCTTTTAGGGCCATGGAGATGGGGAGGTTCTTCAATGTATAAAGTGGAGGCTGCTGAGTTTGCTCCTCAGTCAATGTTCGGCACTCATCACAGTGACTTTTTGACTCCTTGCAACAAAACTCCTTACTTTAACAAGTAAACTGTTTAAAAGTACTTCCAGTGATTGTTTGTCATCTTTTGGTAATAATATTTCTAACAGTAGTTAATGTCAAAATCTGAGCCCTTTACACAAAAGCTTAGAGGCATCAATAAACATAAAAATTGTGAGTATACTGTTCTACAAATCTAGGATCTCCTTTAAGGCAAAAATACACATATACTTGCCATCTTTAGGTTTAAAGCCAAACTGGTTGTCGACATCAGGACAAACTGTTCCAGTCTATTCAGTATCATCCTCTCCAAGACCTTGGATAAAATACTGGCCAGAGCTAAAGGCCGGTAATTATCCAGGCAGTCATTTTGACAGCCTTGTCTTTGATGATATGCACAGATTTGGTTAGTAACACCAAATTAATGTAATTTAGATTTTTCTGTGTTTGCTCATTTGCATTTTGTAAATTATACAAAATATTCTTATGAAAGCACTTCTTAGTTGACAGCATTTTTTCACACTTGCCCAAGACATTTGCACAGTAGTGTGTTTATGTATGTATTTAGTAGGTATACATATACACAGTGTGTGAAAAAGTGTTTTCCCCCTTCCTCATTTTTTCCTTGCATGTTGTCTCACTTAAGTGTTTCGGAACATCAAACCAATTTAAACAATTGTCAAGGAACAACAACCAGTAACACAAAATTGCAATTTGTAAATGAAGGTGTATTTATATGGGGCGGCTGTGGCCTCAGTCGTTAGAGCGTGTTCCTGCCAATTGGAAGGTTGGTGGTTCGACCCGCGCACACCCCCATGCAGTCATTGTCGAAGTGTCATTGGGCAAGGCACTGAACCCCGATTTGCCCCCGGTGCTCGCGCATCTGGGGTGAATGTTTTATCTGATGAGCAGGTGGCACCTTGTACAGCCCCGGCCACAGTGGATGAATGTGTGTGAATGGGTGAGTTCCTGTAGATGTAAAAGCACTTTGAGCAGTTGTTAGACTGGAAAAGTGTCTATATAATAGCACATTTACATTTTTATTAAAAGGTGGAAAAAAAAAATCCAAACCATCATGGCCCGTGTGAAAAAGTGATTGCCCCTAAACCTAATAACTGGTTGGGCCACCCTTAGCAGCGACAACCTGCAACCAAGCGTTTTGCGATAACGTGCAATGAGGCTTTACAGCATCCTGGAGAATTTTGGCCCACTCATCTTTGCAAATTGTCCTAATCAGTTACAGTAGAGGGTTTTCGAGCATGAACAGCCTTTTAAGGTCATACCACAAATCTCAATAGGATTCAGGTCAGGACTTTGGCTAGCCACTCCGAAAGTAGGACCAAAGTCATTATTTGTTTTTCTTCAGCCATTCGGTGGTGGAGTTGCTGGTGTTTAGGATCATTGTCCTGCTGCAGAACCCAAGTTCGTTTCAGCTTGAGTACACGAACAGATGGTCGGACATTCTCCTTCAGGATCTCTTGGTAGACAGCAGAATTCATGTTCCTTTATCACGGCAAGTCTTCCAGGTCCTAAGCAGCAAAACAGCCCCAGACCATCACACTACCACCACCATATTTTACTGTTGGTATAATGTTGCTTTTTATGAATGCAGTGTTCCTTCTATGCCAGATATACTTGGACACACACCTTCCAAAGAGTTCCACTTTTGTCTCATCGGTCCACAGAAGTTGTCCCAAAGTCTTCAAGATGTGTTTGTGGAGAAATTGAGACAAGCTTTGAATTTCTTTTTGTCAGCATGGTTTTCTCCTTGGAACTCGCCATGCAGGCCATTTGCCCACGTCTTACGATGGTGGAGGCATGAACGCTGACCTAACTGAGGCAAGTGAGGGCCTGCGTCTTTGGACGTTGTTGTGTGGGTCTTTGTGACCTCTTGGATGAGTCGTCGCTGCGCCTTGGGGTAATTTTGGGCGGCCGGCCACTCCTGGAAGGTTCAACACTGTTCCATGTCTTCGTCATTTGTGGATAATGGCTCTCACTGTGGTTTGCTGGATTCCCAAAGCTTTGGAAAGGCTTTATAACCCTTTCCATACGATAGATCTCAATTAACTTTCTTTCTCAATTGTTCCTGAATTTCTTGGGTCTCGGCAATGATGTGTAGCTTTATAAGGATCTTCTGGTGGACCTTACTGTGTCAAGCACTCCATTTAGTGATGCCTTGATTGTGAACAGGTGTGGCAATATCAGGCCTGGGGTGGGCGAGAAATTGAACTCAGGTGTGGACAACCACAGTTATAGTATGTTTTACAAGGGGAGCAATCACTTTTTCACACAGGGCCATGATGGTTGGATTTTTTTCACCTTTAATAATAACACCTTCATTTCCAATTGCATTTTGGTGTTTACTTGTGTTTCCTTGACTATTGTTTAATGGTTGATGTTCCGAAACACTTAAGTGTGACAAACATGCAAAGGAACAGAAATGAGGAGGGGGCAAACACCTTTTCACACCACTGTGTATAGTAATATGATATATTATATATATATATATATTCTATAGTTATATATACATACCTAGCATCAACATACAGACCACTACATACATACTCACATCATACTACATCACACACATCACACTGGGTTTTGCAAAGTTTTGCACCCCCAGGTACAAAATTTGTATTAAGTACATCAAAGAAGGCATAAAAGATGGGGAACATACACCAAAAGGCAGCAAATGACAGATTAGACATTGTATACAAAACAGTTTTAGTTTATTAACATTAATACACTTTCAAAAAGAAAATTAAAAGAACAAAAACAAAAAGATTGTCTGCAAAAGTTGGGCACCCGCAAGTTTATAGGCTGCCACCGCCCCTTTGAAAGCTGAACCTTAAGTGTGCATGAAATTGTTCCCCAGTTATTGGTCTTGAAAGACCGTGATCAATCTAATGTTTTTAATGCCAGACTCATCTGACCTTGCCCCAACAATCAGCCACATGGGTTCTCGAAGCAGTTGTCTTGAAACACTCAAATGAAAGATGTGTGATCACAAGCAGACAGAAAGCGTAAAAGATAGGCAAAGCGTGTTTAAGAGCCAATATCCCATGCTCGAATGTAATTAAGACATGGAACTCATCAGGGAAAAGTCGCAGTTAATCAAGTATCTGGATTCCAAGAAAAATATCATACAGAACAGCTTCGCCAGGGTTGTGAGAAAGAAAGTCAGTCAAAACCCACATTTGACTGCAAGATCCATCCAAAAGGACCTGGCCAACACTGGAGTTTTGCTACACCACTCCACCTATACAGAGATACTTGTACAAATATGTGGTCTTACTGGAGAGTCATCAGAAGAAAAACCTTTCTACGTCCCACACCCCAAAAATCAGTGTTTGAAGTGCAAATGAACATATTGACAAGCCGATGCATTGTGAAAACAATTCTTTAGAAAAAGAGGTATAAATAGAACTTTTTGGCCGCAAGAGCACAAGGGACATTTGGATGAGAAAGGGCCACAGAACTTTTAATGAAACGAACCTCTGTCAACACTGTAACCATGGGGTGGATACAATCAATGTCTTGGGGTTTATTGCAGCCGTGGCACAGGTAACATTTCACGGCAGAAGGAAAGATGGATTTAAATAAAATTGTCACAAATTTTGGCCGCTACTTGATGCCATCTGTGAAACAGCAGAATAAACGAGGATGGGCTTCTACAATAGGCCAATGATCCGAAACACACTCAATATCCAAGGTGGATTACATCAAAAGGCGTAACTAAAGGTTTTGCAGGCATCCACAAGCTCCTGAACCAACATAATTGAAAATTTATGGATAGCACCTTAAAGAGCAGTGCGTGACAGACCGCCCAAATCTCATAACACTGGAAGACTTTGTAAGGAAAGCAGGGGCGAAGCTAACTCAAAACAAGAGGAATCGAATGACTGCAGGGTGCCAAACTTTTGCACGACGCCATTTTTTAGTTTGGTAAATCTTTCTGGTTTCTGTTGGTTTTCATGACATCGTAAATGATGGAAATAAAATCTAAAACTTTATGTGACATATCAATGAATGTCTAATCTGTCATTATGCCTTTAGAGATTTTTCCATCTTTCTTGGCTTCTTTACGCGCTACGCACCACACAACACAACACACACACACAACACACACACACAACCTATATCAGTTTGTTCATGTTAACGATGAATCCTCTGTGCACGCCAAGGTTAGTCATGGAGTCCTATAAGGATCTGTGCTCGGTCCAATCCTGTCCTTTAGGCAGTATTATTAGGAAACACTCCATAAACTTTCATTGTTATGCAGATGATCTCAGTTATATCTATCAATCAAGGCGGATGAAACTCATAGTTCTTAGGCTAAACTTCCAATTGCCTTCGGATATTACAACCTGGATGACCTGTAATTTCTAACGTTAAACACTCAGATATAAACCTGAAGTTTATTGCCTTCGGACCCCAGAACCTCCGTGACGCTATTATCCAAATATTAAATCGCATCACCCTGGCCTCCAGCACCACTGTGAAGAATCTTGGAGTCATCTTTGATCAGGAGATGTCCTTTAATTCCCACTTAAAGCAAATTTCAAGGATCGCGTTTTTTCACCTACGTAATATTGCAAAAATCTGAATATCCTGTCTAAAAATGATGCAGAAAAACTAGTCCATGCATTTGTTACTTCTAGG
>NW_022605589.1:627414-640339 GCF_008692095.1 Etheostoma spectabile | reverse complement strand
GCCACTCCCGTAATAAAGTTCCGTGTTGCAGCCTTCTGGCATCCCCCACCCATTCTCCTTGCTTCCTGTCCGACACCAGGATGGTAGGAGTCATAAGTCAATTGTTTGTAATTAGTTTTGGGGCATTTGTTCGAGATAGTAAAGTTACGTGACCACACTATATATTTAATATATGAAATGTAGGCTGTGCAATTTTAAATGTACATTGCTTTGAGAGAGAGAGAGAGAGAGAGAAGAGAGAGAGCAAAGATAGATTTCCATTACCTGTTGCTTTTCCTTTCGTGTCTCTGATACATTTACCTGAAAGTCCAGGTTACACCCACCACTGCACAAACACCATGCTGTAGTTTTTGGAGAGTTTTGTATATCCCAAGCCTAACTCGTGCCCAAACAGCAACCATCACGTACTACACATTATCGTCCTGTACATCTTTACAGACGCTGTAGTTGTGTAACCTTTTGCAGACTGCACTCAGTAGTAAACTGCCACAAAGCCCGAATTCTGTCGATCGGTATTAACTTTAAGCCTGTTCCTGCTCAATAGTCCATGAAACACTAATCAGCGTCATAAGACGCAGGTACATGATACAGCCACCTGCTGGGTTGCGACTCTCATACCTCCGCTGTGTTTCCCGAACGACAGTTTACACACAACATACTATGTGATGGCATTTTCATCGTCTGCTGTCTTAGTTTTAATCCCCACGTGTCCTGCGTTGCTAGATGCTGTTTCATCTTCTCTGAGATGAGTTCTACGCGCTTCTTTCAACATTTAAAACCGCGTAATGTCAGAGCACGTCAGTGACTCTTCTGAACAGAGAAAGTCGAAATATGCCCAATGAGGTCCACCCATGGAATTACCATATTTGGATCCGGCAGCGGTGTACAGGAGATGAGGAGCTGTCCACTCCCATAGCATTAAAGAAATGGACCTAACAGATCCCGTTGGTCTGGACAGTGACCAGGGAGGATATAGGAAAAGAGGGTAGCCTCTCCTAGTCGCTCCTATGGCCCATTTGATGCCACCATACCAAATCAAGCCCGTTATCATTCCTTGACTGCCACTTCAGTTTCGCGTCGCACTGTGACAAATAATAACTTTACATCTGAGAGTGTATCTAAAAACTCTATTTGTCCGTTGTTATTTTAAAGAAAGGGCGGGATGGTTCACATATGCTTGACAAGGTACTTCCTGCACTGCCTGAGTGAGCGCTGGCGAAGTCATGCAATGTTCCTTAATAGACAAAAGGCACTTCACGACAATCTGTTTGTTTGCACTAATGATGTATTGTCCATATGACACAGGTCTCGGTGACCCGGTTGGAGCAAAGGTGGAGCTGCCGCGACACCGAAAGGGTGAAATTGTCCATGGGCCCGCTGCTGTCGTTTCTGTCTTTCACCTTTCCCTGTGGTCTGTCCTGTACTTCGGTCCTTCCACTAGAGGTCCACCACAGAGGAACCTGGTTGGGAGCGGGTGACCACACTTTGCCATCTGCCTTCGCACAGCTGCTACCCATCTTCATTACTCCAGCTCCACGCTGGCAATCTATCTCTATCATCCATCTCCACATATATTAAACCCTGCTGACGTACTCTTCAGCGCCAGTTCGTTGTCTAACCCTAAGTGTACTTGGCCAGTCTTGTAGTGCACGTTGCTTCACCTGCCTAACCTATTGACTACTTTGTTTTGTTATGCGTCAGTGTTTGTGTATCCCGCGGGCCGTGTTGCACTTCCTCGACCCCGCCTTGGACGCTCATCCATACCTCCACCACCTGTACTCCTCTGTGTGTTTTTTGTTGGATTATAAAACCTTTTGTCTTTACCGTCATCCGACCCGTGTTGTTTCTGTGTCTGGGTCAACCCACCCATTACAGATAAGAGACTGATCTTAGCACTTTTCTGTCAGCCACAAAGTTTATGTCATGGGGGCAGGCAGAGTGAGTTACAGCTGCGTCGGGCACTGGCAAGGGGTTTTGTCAGTCAGTAGAGCATAGATTGTCAGCATAGAGGAAATTTAACACCATGGTACCTTAGGAATAGTGCCAAGTTGGAGGAGGAGATAATGAAGCAACCTGATGGCCACACACAGACCCCTGCGGCACCCATCTTGTCACAGCACTACTTTCGGAGGGTGAATTGCAACTCATTATTTGTAGTCCCTGTGTCTTCCAGAAGATAGGAAAGAATCACCGGGAACACTACCCCACACTCCAATATGGTAAACCGTTCCAGGAGAGAAGCTGTGGAGTAGGTATCAAAGGGCAACACTGAGTCAAGGAAATCACACTTGGAAAAAAAAGTCCATCTCTAGTCTGCACAGAGGAGCCATTAGTAATCTTAAATGGCCCGTTTCAGTACTGTGGCATAGGACGGAATCCAGACTGGAATGACTCAGAGGATCATGTCCTTCAGTGTCCTGGAGTTGAGTTTGCCACTATCTTCTCAAGAACCTTGGAGAGAAAAGGCAAGTTGGAAATAGGGCCTGTAGTGTTTGAGTCGTCAGAATCAAATCCAGGTTTTTCAGTGTGGTCTGACAGCATTGAAATAAACATGGTGGTACAGTGCCAGAGATAGCAGGTGTGTAAAATTGCATGTTGAGGCAGGCACGTGTACAAGGCTTGTTGGAAGAGGGCCAGCTGACAGGTGGAGGAATTACAACTTTGGTACTTTCAGCAGGTGGAACTGAAGTCACCAGAGTTCCTTTTTGTAGGTGATTCCTGAGTTGTCGTGAGCATGGTGTTGCAGCTAGAGTAATTGAACATTCCAATGATGCTGTTGGATGCCTCAAGCCATGGTTGTAGTGGTAACTAATCATCCAATGAAGTATAAGAAGCAGGGAGGGGATACATGGCAATTAGAAAAGTGTGTTCTGTTGAGTGTCTATACTAAAGAGGCTGCATGGTACACCTATCTCTCCTAAAGGGGCTAGCCTCGTTGTAACGTGTTAGTGAACATGTGTTGAAGGGTAGGGCGTAACGATCATGGAAAATAAAACAAAATCGCGACACTCAGCTCACAAACCCTGTGTTGTGGTGGGAGAAGGAAGAAAACTGTGCACACGTCCTTCACACTCCAGATTATCCTTCCCGTCCAAGATCCAGTGCTTAACACACCTTTAACTTACTAGTACTCCTTTTGGTGCCTTTATTGTTTTTGACTGGTAAATTAGACTGACTGTACAGACGGCTAAAGCGAAAGAGGGCACCGGTAGCGCATACGGAGGGGTAACTTTACGAGTGCCGCTGTTCTGACTCGGGTGCTGGGTTCTCCCGCGTTTCAGTAAACTGCCGTTAGCGTCTTAGCACCGGAGAAAGTGCTGTACCGGGTGGTTGCTAGATGAACTGCTGACGGGGATGTGTCGAGCCGGGCGGTATGAAGTGACTGTTGCTAGCTGCTGGATGGGCTGATGTGGAATGGATTGTCCACTACCACTGGCTGGTTTGTCAGCTCCCTCCACAACTGAAGCTTTGCAGCGCCGGGAGCGAGGCAGAAAACCTGGGGTTAGCTAAATTACCAATAGATTAGTCCATCTATGCTATATAGTTTTAACATTACTGATGAATTGGTGTGTAAGCCCAGAGTGTTAACCGTGGTCAAAACAATTGTACCAGAAATAAATTAGCGTGTTGGACGGTCTCGAATCTTCAATTACCCACAACGAATACATAGCATTAGCTACTTGTCGACCAGCACCTTTACAGTAGGCATCAAAGCACTTTTCCCTCTTCGTTCCCCCATCAGGTTAGTAGAGAATTGTTACCAAATTTTACGTTAAAAATTACTTATTAAGTTACAAAGTAATGAAACAATTTTGGAAACATATTTAAGGTAAATAGGATCTTTGGTGTTGGTGATCAACACTGAAATCAATCAATATCAAATAAATAAGGGATCGTTGTATTACTGTGTTGCAATCTGGAATGTAACAATCCCCCCAAGAAAAAAGATTTGTATCGAATCGGGGTCAAAAATCGATGAACAGAATATACCAAAGTTGGGGTATCGTTAAGCCCTAGTGAACGGGAAAAAACCGTTTCAATAATTTATTAATTTGTTCTTTTTGCTAACGTTTAAATTACAGTTAAAAGACATTAGCATCACAGAGAAGTTTTTTTTAGGGCGTTTGCGGTAGCTGACGTTAGCTTCTCGTATTAATATGTGGCTTATGAAAAATTGTCATGTGAAAAGGCAAATAGCTACCGGCACATAGCGACATGTTTTATTCTTAAAGACTGAGTGCAAAGGTTGTCTGTTATTGTCGACTAGCATTCAATTTGTTCTGTTATTATCACACGTTTGCAAATCATCATCATCCTAGTCTTAGTTCAAAAACGATCGTGCACAATACAAAACTAGCACAAAACTAGACAAAGTTCAAGACTAAAAAAAAGTACATATAATAAGAAATTACTTTATCATCAGAGTTCCACAATAACAGCAAGACTTCAGATATTAGCTATAGACTAAAAAAGGCAATGGTTATCAATCTGAAGTGAACCTAACCACATCTTGCAGGGTTCACTAGTGTGGCAATTATCTGTTAATGACGCAGTTAACTACACTGTAGAAATTCTTTATTAGGAATAACCCCTTGAGATATTAGATCTCATTTTCGATGGGGTCCTTAGATACAATACACTTTAAATGGATTCCTGAGACAGCAGAGACGCACATGAGGGTTGGGACCTGTTACGGTAAGCGTACCTATCATTTCCGTTTCCTGTGCCTGTGTGGTTGGTTGCGTGTTGGTAGCTCTGCTGCTCAATAAACAGTTCAGTGTTAGATTTGCTATTACAGCGGCTTAACGGTCCGCTAACACTTAGGCGGTGCTCCATCGCGCATTCTGTACTAAAATACAACTATTTGAGTACATAGTGCGTTCACATGTCGAAGTGCGGTCAAATGCAGTGGACTTAAATACCGGATGGTGCACTCAAACCGGTCACAGAGTTAAGTGTAGATTGATGCACACTTTCCACATCAAGGTCCGACATCTTGGCTACGTAGCGGAAGGGGCGGAGCTAACAACCGTTGAAAAAATTTTGATAGCGGCGGCCGAAGACGCGATAGCGAGACCGACGGAGCAATACAAAGTTGAACGTGAGTCTTTGTGCTATACATATAAGCTATTGTAAATGTATACTTGGTTAATTTATAAGTAGATATAATTTTGTACCACGAATTATAACGTTTTAGTACCGTAATTTGACGTGCTAGGAAGACCAACCTTAGTAGCTAACAGCGGCAGTTAACCATATTGGCAAATAAGTTATTAGCTAACGTAACAGGTTTTGTAGTATATGTTGTTTGTGTAAACTTCGTCCATGTAGACGATGTTAGTGGTAGAGTATGATCGTTAACAAGTTGTACATAATCCGATGTGAGCGTTACGTCGCAATAGCGATCAGCTGATTGTCTGCAGGTAACGTATGTAGGACGTAAGCTAATGTTAAACGTATCTGCTGTTACTGCCTCCACCTGATGTTATCTGTTATACTGCTCACCCCTGATGTAGATCCTGTTTATACTGCCTCCACCTGAGGTAGATCCTGTATAACCCGTCTCTTCAGGGACCAACGAGGAATAGAGGCCATCATTTAGGCGACGATGGCATCAGACCGTAGAAGGATCCCCTGGAGAGGTCGCTACCCCCTCATGGTCCCGGTCCCCATCAGACTAGCTACGGCCAGGGGGGCGGAGCCTGCGACTACAAGACCTTTAATAAAAATATTAAAAAGTATTTAACTTTGTATCTTTTGTATTACAGCTGCATGACTGTGTAGCAAAGATAGATTGAATATAAAGGAATGGATCTATTAATGTCAATTCTGTTAACCTGCCTGTCACTATTGTATGTCACTGTATGAAAGACCATTCAGACAAAAATACAACTTATATAAAGATGTAATGATGGTTTGTCTATTAGGTAAGTTGTAAGGGGTAGCTTCATAACAACAGTCTGTCTATGGGCAACAATGTCCTCTGAAACCGGTGAGCATTAAAATGAACAGTAACGTAAGCGAATATTACTTTACTTATTTTTTAGAGCAGAAAGAAACATAAGTATAACATAAAATAGGACTGCAAAGAATAGGTATAATTAAGGTGCAGGAGAACGAATAATACATACAGTGTGTGTGTACTGTTTTCAGATAAAGGGGGGGGGGGGGTGATAGAAGGCGGTGTCGCAGTCGTCATCCTGGCGTGAAACGGAGCAACTATATCCCATTTATTTTGTTAAAATATCAAAAACAAAGCAGGAATGATTTTTCGCGAAACACAATAGCAGACTGGAATGCTCTCCTGGTGAAATTCCCATGTACAGAAGAAGAAGGGATGAAATGTGAGCGTCATTTCGCGTAAGTGCACATGGAAGTGCCGATTTGAGACAACACTCCTCTGTCAAAAATTACGCAATATGCAAGATATGACGTAGTGCACGAAGTGTACTTCTGTAAGTGCATAGGGAAGTGCGCGATTGAGACCAGCCTATTCTAAGCAGTTCGCTAAAGCACTCACATACTTGCTCATTTTTTAGCGACTTGTTGTAAAATACAGCTGTTTAACGCTTGGTAGCTAACGCTACCGTACTTTAGCTTAGCTGCTAGCGACTTTAGCCTAGCAGTCAGTTGCGGCCCCCTCCTACTTTCTCCTGCTCGATGTGTGAAATGTAGTTATCCTCTGCATCTTTACGGGTTATGGTGGTGTAACAAGTGTAGTTTATTTTGGACGTGGAGGCGCAGGCTGAGTGAGTTAGAAATCCGGATCAGCGCCATGATAGATAAGCTGTTAGTTACTGTAGCTAACCCCCCCTCGGTAGTCGGCGCGGGCCGGCCCGTAGCCTGAGGTGCCACGGTGCCGTCCCCCGGCATCTCCTGGGCAGCCAGGTATAGTGCCTG
The DNA here is from genome assembly GCF_008692095.1 of Etheostoma spectabile. NCBI lineage: Eukaryota > Metazoa > Chordata > Actinopteri > Perciformes > Percidae > Etheostoma > Etheostoma spectabile. Next base: position 633,439 of record NW_022605589.1, on the reverse strand, counting down.
GGTTACTGTCAGAGGACGAGAAAGACACAGTCGTAAGCTTTCCAAGGCGTCGGACCGCCACCAGCCTGTTAGCGTTTCTAACAGATTCCCCACTCAGCAACACACCGTGAGAAACCAACTCTGATTACGGCAGCTCCATTCTGAGAAACGTGAAGTTAGCGAAGCCGGGAGCCTAGTTAAGTGCATCGGGGGAAGAGCGGGCGACGTTGAGTCTTATCTGAAACTGCTGGCTAAGGATAAACGTAAATACAGCAAGTTGTTTTCCGTTGCGTAGACTCCCGGTACGGCAATCGAGGTTACGAAGATTAATGTTGAATCGGTGTGTACATACACAAAGTCAATTGGGACACCGTATGTTCTCTGGGCACTGCCAAATCTCACAGCGGCGGAATGATAGCCGCATGTCATTTCGCCGCTGGTATGAGGTGGTGTCCAGATAATGGGTGGGCTTTGTGGATCATGGCAGTCTTCTGGGGAAGACCTGGTCTATTGGAGAGACAGCATTCATCCCATTTGGATGGAGCAGCTATCATTCTGAAAATCCTGACCGGTTATTAGTGACTAATCCTTGACAATCCATATGGGACCAGGGGAAAGAGTCCCAGTAACACACTTCTATGCTCCTTTAGTCTGCCCCCATCATTAAAATATTTAAATAAGGTAAACAGAGGAGGAGCTGTGCATGAAACCTCATAACAATTTAAACCACAAGTGCAATAGTGCAAAAGAATAGGAGAATAAATGTGGAATCTTTAAACATCAGATCTCTCTCTAAAGGGGGTACTAGTAAATGAATAATCAGATCTAATATTGATTATGCTGTCTACTGAAACCTGGCTGGGTGTGAGATATGGTTAGTCTAAATGAATCCACCCCCCAGTAATATTAATACTCACATCCTCGAGGCACAGGACGAGGAGGTGGGAGTTGGCAGCCATCTTCGATTCTAGTCACTAATCAGCTCTAAAACTAAACTAATTGTAACTCATTTGAAAGTCTTGTTCTTAGTCTTCACACCCAGTTGGAAATCAATGCACAACAATTCCTTGTTATAGTGTACCGAGCACCTGGCCATATTCTGATTTTTATCAGAATTTGCAGAGTTTCTGTCAAACTTAGTGCTAAAAACGGACAAAGTTATTATTGTAGGGATTTAATATTCATGTGGACGATGAGATGATAGCCTTGCACTGCGTTATCTATTAGATCTTTCTCAAAGTGTTCATAAACGACTCACCTTTTAATACACCCCATCGTCGTTCTGGTATATGGTGTAAAATTGAACTTTAATAGTGTTCACCACAGAATGCCTTTTTATCTGACCACTGTTTGATAATTTGAGTTTATACTGCTGAACTATACCCATTAGGCAAAACCTCTATACAAGATGTCATCTGATATGCTGTAGCTAAATTAAGGATGCGATTCCGTAGCATTAATTCATTACCAAATCACAAAGTAACGGAGGACTCCTATCACTATTAGTCCTCCCAAATCGACTCATTTTGTTGATAGTGCAGCAGGCTCGCTACGAATGACTAACTCTGTTGCCCCTCTAAAAAAAGAAGATAATAAAACAAAGACGGTTAGCTCCATGGTATAACACTGAAACTCGCAAATTAAGCAATATCGCGGAAACTTGAGAAGATCTGGCGCTCCACCAAACTGGAAAATTCTCGTTTAATGGCAAGATAGTCTTAAAATGTATAAGAAGGCCCTCCGTAATGCCAGAGCAGCGTACTACTTGTCATTAATAGAGGAAAAAGAGGAACAACCCAGGTTTTTCAGCACTGTAGCCAGGCTAACGGCAAGGTCACAGCTCTACTGAGCCAGTATTCATAGCTCTTAGTAGTAAGACTTTATGAGGTTCTCAATAATAAAATTAAACTATTAGAAGCAAAATTCACCACGAATGCTAACTGGCACTGATATATCTCTAAACTCAGGGACCTTAGAAACAGCTGTAAAACCAGATAAATGTTAGACTGCTTTGCTTCACTTGATCTTATCAATTTAATTCAAATATTTCTTCATCTAACCCATGGGTGTCAAAACTCTGGCCCAAATTGGCCCGCGGGGGTAATATATTGGCCCGCGAGACAATACCAAATTACTACTAGAGCTGGCCCGCCGGTATTATACTGCGCATTCACCATAATACTACGACTCATAATGCTCTGCTGTTTTCGCGCGCCAATCAGGACAGGACCCGAACAGCTCTCCTCTGTGACAGTTAGTCATAGCAACATAGACGGTACAAATGTCAGCGAGCGAACCCTCCAAAAAATGGCGAAAAGAAAGGCAGAAAACCGGAGCTTTCTGGACAAGAAGGGGAGGCAGAATATCTGTTTAATATCTAAAAGACAAACCTGTTTGTTGTTTGTGGAGTCACGTGGCTGTAAGTAAGGAGTACAACATTGACGATAATATGAAACGAAAACACCATGACAAATACAAGGACCTGGACATGACTAAAGGAGCCAGAAAGTAGAGGAGATGAAAAGAAGTTGGTTCACAACACGAATATGTTTAAAAAAGCCACATCACAAAGCGAGGCTGCTGTAAAGGCTAGTTATATAGTGGCAGCAGAGATCGCAAAATCAGCCCGGCCTTAATGAGGGAGAGTTCGTGAAAAAGTGCATGATGAAGGTTTGTGACCCGTATGCCCAGAGAAAAAACAAGCATTTCAAACGTGAGCTGAGCAGGAACACAGAGAGCTGCGGAATGTGAGCTTGCCACCAATCTGTATGACCAGCTGATGGAAAAGGGAAAAGATTTGTTCGTTCTCCCTCGCTGTGGATGAGAGCTGCGAAGCACTGATACTGCTCAGCTGTCAGTCTTATCTGTGGAGTGGACTCAATCGTGTGTTACGGAGGAGCTATTGGGATTCAAATCAATGCATGGCACAACCACAGGAAAGGAATCTTTGAGGAAGTTTCCAAATGTGTAACTGACAATAAAGCTGCCGTGGGATAAACTCGTTGGATTAACGACAGATGGTGCGCCAGCTATGTGCGGTAAAAGAGTGGACTGGTGGGCATGGTTCGGGAGAAGATCGGGAAGAGAACTGTGAAGTGAGACTAACGTTACACTGCATCATACATCAGGAAGCACTGTGTGCCAAAGCCCTAAAGATGGAACATGTTATGACCACAGTAACACAGGTAGTTAACTTTATAAGAGCCAAAGGTCTAAATCACCGCCAGTTTAAATCTTTTCTGGAGGAGTGTGGTTCGGAATACGCAGACGTGCCGTATCACACAGAGGTGAGATGGCTAAGCAGAGGAAAAGTACTGAACAGATGTTTCGAGCTGCGTGAGGAAATATGTCAATTCCTGGAAACCAAAGGGAAGGATACAGCAGAGCTCCGGGAGCAAAAGTTCCTGTGTGAGCTGGCCTTTCTCTGTGACATCTCGAGCCATCTCGATGCGCTGAACCTGCAGCTTCAGGGGCGGGGGCGCATCATCACAGACATGTACGCTGCAGTGAGGGCCTTCAAAACTAAACTGTGCCTGTGGGAGAATCAGATGCTGCAAGGAAACCCTTGCCATTTTCCCTGCTGCCAATCCATAAAAGCGCAGATCTCTACCGCCGTGTTCCCATACGCACAGTTTGCTGAAAAACTCAGTGTTCTCGCCGCTGAGTTTAGCCGGCGATTTGCCGACTTCGATGCCCAGAAATGCAAATTTGAACTGCTTAGTAATCCCTTCGCAGTTGATGTGGAAAATGCACCAACCAACATCCAAATGGAGCTGATTGAACTCCAGTGCAACGACACGCTGAAGTCAAAGTATGATGCTGTGGGCGCCGCACAGTTTCCACGGTTCATCCCTGACACCATGCCTCAGCTCCGCACCCAAGCTGCTCAGATGCTCTCCATGTTCGGCAGCACTTATCTATGCGAGCAACTTTTCTCCTCGATGAAGATGACCAAAACAACTCACAGGAGACGTCTGACTGATGAACATCTTCGCTCGATACTGAGGATTCTTCAGCTCAGAGCTTGAGCCCAGAAATGATGAACTAGCATCCAAGAAGAGATGCCAGGTATCTGCTTGGCACATCAGATTAGACCAGTGGAAATATACGTTTTCTTCATGCACTTTTCTTGCTACAAGGCATGGGCTTGAATGGTTGATTGATTTATTTATTTTATTTGTAAAAATTATTAGCCGTGGAAAAAGTTTATTTGGTATTTAAATCAGAAGGCTGCAAATAGAAAAGAGGCCTAATTTTTATTTTAAATTTTATTTATTTATTTATTTAATAAATGAATGCCTGGTGTTTTCATTTGAAATTCGATTTTGCAGTCACCACTATTCAATTATATATTGTATGGTAATAAGCGATGCTTGTTCCATATCAATGTTAAAGCAAAACTTGTTTGGGTCCATATTAAAAGGTTAATTGTTCAATGTTGGCCCGTGACTTTGTTCAGGTTTACATTTTGGCCCACTGGGTATTTGAGTTTGACACCCTGATCTAAACCATACAACCTGCTCTTAGACCCTATCCCGACTAGGCTACTTAAAGAAGTTTTACCATTAGTCAACACTTCGCTATGGATATAACCAATTTGTCTTTATTAACAGGTATGTACCACAGCACTTTAAAGTTGCTGTAATTAAACCTTTCTGAAAAAAGCCAAACCTTGATCCAGATGTTTAGCCAACTCCTTCAATTTCTCTCTAAAATTCTTGAGAAAGCAGTCGCCAAACGCTGTGTGACTTTCTGCATAGCAAACGCTATTGAGGATTTTCAGTCAGGATTTAGAGTTCATCATAGCACAGAGACAGCAAGTGAAAATTACTAATGACCTCCTATTGCAATCAGACAAAGGATTATCTTGTACTTGTATATTAGATCTTGCGCTGCATTTGATACCATTGACCATCAAATCTTATTTCAGAGATTGGAACATTTAATGGCATTAAAGGGACTGCTCTAAGCTGGTTTAAGTCTTATTTATCAGATCGATCTCAGTTTGTTCATGTTAACGATGAATCCTCTGTGCACGCCAAGGTTAGTCATGGAGTCCTATAAGGATCTGTGCTCGGTCCAATCCTGTCCTTTAGGCAGTATTATTAGGAAACACTCCATAAACTTTCATTGTTATGCAGATGATACTCAGTTATATCTATCAATCAAGCCGGATGAAACTAATCAGTTAGCTAAACTTCAAATGTGCCTTCAGGATATTAAAACCTGGATGACCTGTAATTTTCTAACGTTAAACTCAGATAAAACTGAAGTTATTGCTCTCGGACCCAAGCACCTCCGTGACGCATTATCCAAAGATATTAATCTGGATGGCATCACCCTGGCCTCCAGCACCACTGTGAAGAATCTTGGAGTCATCTTTGATCAGGAGATGTCCTTTAATTCCCACTTAAAGCAAATTTCAAGGATCGCGTTTTTTCACCTACGTAATATTGCAAAAATCTGAATATCCTGTCTAAAAATGATGCAGAAAAACTAGTCCATGCATTGTTACTTCTAGGTGGATTACTGCAATTCTTTGTTATAGGCTGCTCGAAAAAATACCATAAAGACTTACAGCTGATCCAGAATGCTCGCGGCACGTGTTTGACGGGAACCAGGAAAAGAGATCACGTTTCTCCTGTTTTAGCTTCTCTGCATTGGCTTCCTGTAAAATTTAGAATAGAATTTAAAATCCTTCTTCTCACCTACAAAGCTCTTCATGGTCAGGCTCCATCTTATCTTAAAGAGCTCATAGTACCTTACAACCCTACAAGAGCACTACGCTCCCAGAATGCAGGGTTACTGGTTGTTCCTAGAGTCTCTAAAAGTAGAACGGGAGCCACAAACTACTAATTTTTTCTATTTTTGTTATTGCCACTCTTCATTCTAAACCCAACCGGCCCGTCAGATGCCGCCTACCAAGAGCCTGGATCTGACCGAGGTTTCTGCCTAAAAGAAAGTTTTTCCTCGCCACTGTCGCACTGTTTTTTGCTCTGGAGGAGACTGCTAGAACTGTTGGGTCCTTGTAAATTCTGGAGTGTGG
>NW_022605589.1:626036-627404 GCF_008692095.1 Etheostoma spectabile | reverse complement strand
TAGTGTCTTGAGATAACTCTTGTTATGAATTGATACTATAAATAAAATTGAATTGGTTTTAAACAGCCGCCTCATGCCATCATTGTATGCCACATTGAGTTTCTTCATATTACTTTTTTTTATAGCACCGCCACAAGTGGCCAGTATACATTGGGGTGCAAAAATCTTTAAAAAAGTGTGGTCTTCACAGACAATGGACAAATACTAAATTTTCAATTAAGCGTATTAGCTTGTGCATACATCATACAGTACTGTCTGTGAATGTCTTTATCGTCAGACAAGTCATCAGTTATATAGTGTCCTAAGTATTTGACCTCGTCACACACTTTATGGGAAGTACCAGACAGAGAGAAAGCAAGAAATGACAATTTATTGTTCTCCCTGCTTCTAGGAATCATATTACTACTCTTCTTAGAATTGTAACTGGCATTCCCTATTCTTGTCTGAGTTCCGACATAAATTTAGTAAGAATAATTGTGTCAACTGTGAAATGTTGAGACTATAATACTATCTCAGGAGGGTAAAACATTTAGAAAGGTAAATCGAGAAACTGCTGTACTGCAAGCACTAAAACCTAGAAAACAAGACAAATGTTACTTTTCTAGTAATGACTAATTTTGATTTCAAAAACACAAAGAGTTAGTATCAGAATTTGGTTAAATGTGTTCAGAAGTTCTTGTGATCTGACATATTCTAGTCAGAGATGAATAAGGATTTCTTTTTTGTAAACAACACTTATGAAATATGGTTTTATTATAATTGTACTGCCCAATTGAGCGATCTAGAAAATCCAGTTGAAAGGATTAAATGTTTAAACACTTAATTGACAGGACTGCTTTCATTATTTTCATTTTGTAGAAATATTAGGACTTTTCTGCTGTTTTTATTTTAATTGTTTTTCATACTTTCATTACTTAAGTAATTTTTAATGGAATTTTGCTAGTAACAGAATATTTTTACAGTTTGAAATTAGTACTTTAAACTTATGTTAAAAAAAATCCCTAATATAGCAACATTTTTGAATCCATGATGTCATAGATAAAACTTGTTTAAATGCAAAAAAAAAGAAGAGAAATTCTCCTTTCTTTACAGAGATTTAGAGGACAGCCAAGGAGAGGGGCTTCCCAGAGTACACCCACACACACACACAAGTTGAAGAGGAGTTGTGCCTTTGATACAAATTTTTGGCATAAATTATACAGTATAATGTGATATGTTCCCATATCAGGTAACAAATTGGATAGACTGAAACACTCCTAGTGTTCTCCTAATGCTAGGCCTAAAAACTTTGTCTTAAAATGCTTATATTAGAGCGCAATTAATACTAAATGTAAATGTACTGTATTTATATAGCGCTTTTCTAGTCTT
>NW_022605589.1:621778-626026 GCF_008692095.1 Etheostoma spectabile | reverse complement strand
CAACTACTCAAAGCGCTTTTACATCATACAGGAACAATTCACCATTCACATACATTCACACACTGTGGCCGAGGCTGCCGTACAAGATCCCACCTGCTCATCAGATACACCCTTAAACACATTTACACTCCATTGCGCAGCATCAGGGGCAACTCGGGGTTCAGTGTCTTGACGGAATAGTACATTCAACTGTTCTCTTTTTGAGTACCAATAACATAGGCAACTTTTTTAAATAATCTTTTATAATTCAGTTCTGCCACTGAATCAATTGGATTGATGAAAAGTTGATACAAACAGCAGATCGAGAGTGCTGTTAAAAATAACTTAGTACAATCAGTGTAAATAGCCAGATATAAACGTCAGTACATTTTTTGGAATGAAGCCTGTAAAATACACACTTTACCTTAAACATAAAAAGACACTGTGTGTGATAAGTAATAACAGATAGCTCATAATCAAAGATGTATTTTTATCAAATTAAACTTTTTATTAATTGATTAATTTAACCCTGAACAACAGAGATTGTTCAGTGTATAATTAATCTGTTCATGTCTTTTGTCTCACAAAAGGGTTAACAACTGAAGGGAAATCAAGTTGTTACTGTTTAAAATGGATGAAGCACACTGAACAACAAGCTAATGTTAACAATTACATAGCTACATTCTACATAGGACCCATTCAAATTGAACACTCGCCGTTGCAGTGTCTATCCTGGTGGTCTGCGGTTGCTGCTGTGTCCAATGTCTAAGAGAACTTATGCAGAGATGGATTGAAACGATGCTCAATAAAAACGTATCAAGAAGTGTCACAAGATGGAGACAACAAGGACTCTTATGTCTAAAAAGCTGACTGAAATTGAAAATCAAAAGAATATATTGATGATGACACAGTGTGCCATCTTAAACAATATTATATTAGACTTTGAAAATATATATCCATAAAATTCTGTTATGCTTTGAAAATATACACATTCAGTTGTGACACTGAGTTTAAACCAGAGGGAAAATGTTGGAAAAATGTAACTGTTAAACTAAATGTCTCTTACTTTTTGTGTGTTCTAATAGCCATCTTTGTCTGAATGGCCCAGGGTCACATACCTTCCCAGCTATCTTAAGACACTCAAGGCCAGGTTTCTCCCCTTTTCTCCTGTTGCTATGCCATCTTGAGTTTTTAATTGCCTTTGAGATAGCACAGCTTTTTAGGGCCATGGAGATGGGAGGTGTCTTTCAATGTATAAAGTGGAGGCTGCTGAGTTTGCTCCTCAGTCAATTTCTGCACTCATCACAGTGACTTTATTGACTCCTTGCAACAAAACTCCTTACTTTAACAAAGTAAACTTTTAAAAGTAATTCCAGTGATTGTTTGTCATCTTTTGGTAATAATATTTCTAACAGTAGTTAATGTCAAAATCTGAGCCCTTTACACAAAAGCTTTAGAGGCATCAATAAAACATAAAAATTGTGGAGTTATGACTGTTCTACAAATCTAGGATCTCCTTTAAGGCAAAAATACACATATCCGTGCCATCTTTAGGTTTAAAGCCAAACTGGTTGTCAGACATCAGGACAAACTGTTCCAGTCTATTCAGTATAATCCTCTCCAAGACCTTGGATAAAATACTGGCCAGAGCTAAAGGCCGGTAATTATCCAGGCAGTTCATTTTGACAGCCTTGTCTTTGATGATATGCACAGATTTGGTAGTAACACCAAATATTAATGTAATTTAGATTTTTCTGTTGTTTGCTCATTTTGCATTTTGTAAATTGATACAAAATATTTCTTTATGAAAGCATTCTTAGTTGACAGCATTTTTTCACACTTGCCCAAGACATTTGCACAGTAGTGTGTGTATGTATGTATGTATGTATGTATACATATACACAGTGGTGTGAAAAAGTGTTTTCCCCCTTCCTCATTTCCTGTTCCTTTGCATGTTTGTCTCACTTAAGTGTTTCGGAACATCAAACCAATTTAAACAATTGTCAAGGACAACACAAGTAAACACAAAATGCAATTTGTAAATGAAGGTGTTTATTATGGGGCGGCTGTGGCTCAGTGGTAGAGCGGTTGCCTGCCAATTGGAAGGTTGGTGGTTCGATCCCCGCCCCTGCAGTCATTGTCGAAGTGTCCTTGGGCAAGGCACTGAACCCCGAGTTGCCCCCGGTGCTGCGCATCTGTGTGTGAATGTTTATCTGATGAGCAGGTGGCACCTTGTACAGCCCCGGCCACAGTGTATGAATGTGTGTGAATGGTGAATGTTTCCTGTAGATGTAAAAGCACTTTGAGCAGTTGTTAAGACTGGAAAAGTGCTATATAAATACAGCACATTTACATTTATTATTAAAAGGTGAAAAAAAATCCAAACCATCATGGCCCGGTGTGAAAAAGTGATTGCCCCCTAAACCTAATAACTGGTTGGGCCACCCTTAGCAGCGACAACTGCAACCAAGCGTTTGCGATAACGTGCAATGAGGCTTTTACAGCATCCTGGAAGAATTTTGGCCCACTCATCTTTGCAGAATTGTCCTAATTCAGTTACATTAGAGGGTTTTCGAGCATGAACAGCCTTTTTAAGGTCATACCACAACATCTCAATAGGATTCAGGTCAGGACTTTGGCTAGGCCACTCCAAAGTCTTCATTTTGTTTTTCTTCAGCCATTCGGTGGTGAGTTTGCTGTTGTGTTTAGGATCATTGTCCTCTGCAGAACCCAAGTTCGTTTCAGCTTGAGTACACGAACAGATGGTCGGACATCTCCCTTCAGGATCTCTTGGTAGACGCAGAATTCATAGTTCCTTTTATCACGGCAAGTCTTCCAGGTCTGAAGCAGCAAAACAGCCCCAGACCATCACACTACCACCACCATATTTTACTGTTGGTATAATGTTTTTTTTATGAAATGCAGTGTTCCTTCTATGCCATATACTTGGACACACACCTTCCAAAGAGTTCCACTTTTGTCTCATCGGTCCACAGAATGTTGTCCCAAAGTCTTCAAGATGTGTTGTGGAGAAATTGAGACAACTTTGATGTTCTTTTTGCTCAGCAGTGGTTTTCTCCTTGGAACTCTGCCATGCAGGCCATTTTTGCCAGATCTTTTACCGATGGTGGAGGCATGAACCGCTGACCTTAACTGAGGCAGTGAGGCCTGCAGTTCTTTGGACGTTGTTGTGGGTCTTTTGTGACCTCTTGGATGAGTCGTCGCTGCGCTCTTGGGGTAATTTTGGGCGGCCGGCCACTCCTGGGAAGGTTCAACACTGTTCCATGTCTTCGTCTTTGTGGTAATGGCTCTCACTGTGGTTTGCTGGATTCCAAAGCTTTGGAAATGGCTTTATAACCCTTTCCAGACTGATAGATCTCAATACTTTCTTTCTCAATTGTTCCTGAATTTCTTTGGGTCTCGGCATGATGTGTAGCTTTTAAGGATCTTCTGGTGGACCTTACTGTGTCAAGCAGCTCCTATTTAAGTGATGCCTTGTTGTGAACAGGTGTGGCAATAATCAGGCCTGGTGTGTCTAGAGAAATTGAACTCAGGTGTGGACAACCACAGTTATAGTATGTTTTAACAAGGGGAGCAATCACTTTTTCACACAGGGCCATGATGGTTTGGATTTTTTTTCACCTTTAATAATAACACCTTCATTTACAATTGCATTTTGTGTTTACTTGTGTTGTCCTTGACTATTGTTTAAATTGGTTTGTGTTCCGAAACACTAAGTGTGACAAACATGCAAAGAACAGGAAATGAGGAGGGGGCAAACACCTTTTCACACCACGTGTGTATGTATATAGATATAATTATATATAATATATATATATATATATATACATACTATCTACATACATACTACCATACATACATACATACTCATACATTACCTACACACCCACACACACACCACCCAGTGGGGTTTGAAAGTTTGGGCACCCCAGGTAAAAATTTGTATTAATGTACATAAAGAAGGCAAGAAAAGATGGAAATACATCCAAAAGGCATCAAATGACAGATTAGACATTTGTATACAAACATTTTTATTTTATTAACATTAATTACACTTTCAAAACAGAAAATTAAAAGAACAGAAAACAAAAAGATTTAGTCTGCAAAAGTTTGGGCACCCTGCAAAGTTTATAGGATGCACCGACCCCTTTGGAAAGCTGAGACCTTACAGTGTCATGAATTGTTCCCAATTATTGTCTGGAAAGACCAGGTGATGTCAATCTTAAGGTTTTAAATTGCCAGACTCAT
>NW_022605589.1:621511-621768 GCF_008692095.1 Etheostoma spectabile | reverse complement strand
CCCCAACAATCAGCACCATGGGTTCTTCTAAGCAGTTGTCTTGAAAACTCAAACTGAAAATAGTTGATGATCACAAAGCAGAAGAAGGCTATAAGAAGATAGCAAAGCGTTTTCAGACGCCAATATCCCATGCTCGGAATGTAATTAAGAAATGGAAGTCATCAGGAAAAGTCGAAGTTAAATCAAGATCTGGATTACCAAGAAAAATATCATACAGAACAGCTCGCAGGGTTGTGAGAAAAGCAAGTCAAAACCCA
>NW_022605589.1:621146-621501 GCF_008692095.1 Etheostoma spectabile | reverse complement strand
CACGATCCATCCAGAAAGACCTGGCCAACACTGGAGTTTTGCTACACCACTCCACTATACAGAGATACTTGTACAAATATGGTCTTCATGGAAGAGTCATCAGAAGAAAACCTCTTCTACGTCCTCACACCACAAAAATCAGTGTTTGAAGTTTGCAAATGAACATATAGACAAGCCTGATGCATTGTGAAAACAAGTTCTGTAGACTAATGAGGTTAAAATAGAACTTTTTGGCCGCAATGAGCAAAGGTACATTTGGAGAAGAAAGGGCACAGAATTTAATGAAAATAACCTCTGTCCAACTGTTAACCATGGGGGTGGATAAATCATGCTTTGGGGTTGTATTGCAGCCAGT
>NW_022605589.1:621049-621136 GCF_008692095.1 Etheostoma spectabile | reverse complement strand
AGGGAACATTTCACGAGCAGAAGGAAAAATGGATTAAATAAAATTTCAGCAAATTTTGGCCGCTAACTTGATGCCATCTGTGAAAAA
>NW_022605589.1:619054-621039 GCF_008692095.1 Etheostoma spectabile | reverse complement strand
AAGAGAGGATGGCTTCTACAAATGGACAATGATCCTAAACACCTCAATATCCAAGGTGGATTACATCAAAAGGCGTAAACTAAAGGTTTTGCCATGGCCTTCACAATCTCCTGAACTCAACATAATTGAAAATTTATGGATAGACCTTAAAAGAGCAGTGCGTGACAGACAGCCCAGAAATCTCATAACACTGGAAGACTTTTGTAAGGAAGAATGGGCGAAGATAACTCAAACAAGAATCGAATGACTCTGCAGGGTGCCCAAACTTTTGCAGACGCCATTTTTTAGTTTTCTGTTAAATATTTTCTGGTTTCTGTTGGTTTTCTGACAGCGTAAATGATGGAAATAAAATCTAACTTTATGTGACATATAATATGAATGTCTAATCTGTCATTTGATGCCTTTAGGAGATTTTTCCATCTTTTCTTGGCTTCTTTACGCGCACGCACACACACACACACACACACACACACACACCACACACAAACATATATATATATATACACACACATTATATATATATATATACACACCATATATATATATATATATATATATATATATATACATACACACACATTATATATAATATATATATATATATATATATATATATATATATATATACACACAGACTTGCGGATATATATATATATATATCTGCAAGTCATGTCTCCCCTTTGAGGGCAACCAACTGGAACAGTGAGAAAACATCACTTACGAAGTCATGGCAACAACAGCGGAGATATAGTTTCTCAGGTAGTGACAAACAGTGACCAAAGCCTCAACATAAAAAACGGTTGTGGGTCCTGTGAAATATACAGCTACAGTATATTGGAAAATAGGGTTATGGAAACTGAATTTGGTGATTTGGTCTGTTTATCAGACACAGGGCTGGGACGATTTGGTGATGTAGTCCACGTCATTGATTACGTAAATTTGTCAAATAATATGCGTTGACGAGTCACACGTAGAAATCTAAAAATAACCGACTGCCTGCAGCAACAGCACATGTATGGATTCCTCGCAAGTTCAAGTTCAGTTCTAAAGTTTGGGAGTATTTTACTCTTAATGCCAACAACAATGTGGTATTTTGTAGACTTTGTACAATGCTCCCTGAACCAGGATAACAGCAGCAAAACACTGTAAGTTCTGCTCCCCCTTTTTTCCCTTTCCCTCCCAAGTAGTTTAGATTCTTTGACCTAGCCAGAACTCACTGGCCGGGTTGGGCCAATATGTCCCGCTACTATCCTCGGGCCGGGCCCTTCATCAAGTATTTGTTTTTTTAATCATTACTTTACTAGCCTAATTGCTATAGGCTAAGCTAGTAAGCAATGCTTCTCCAGCTTTTCACGGAGCTCTGGGTATATGTCCTGCACTGACTTGAGTGTGAGGTAAACTGCGCTAAATCGTGTCTCACCCGTCTGCAGCACTGTCTTCGATAATTGCGCAACAAGGCCAGATTGTTTAAGATTTCTCACAAGTCCTTTATAACTTCAGTTATTAACGACCCACGTATAAAAAAAATTGTCGGGTTTAAAATTGGGCTCAGGCTCATAATTCCGGTTAATGTGTCAGGCCGGGCGGGTTTTCTTGTGCCCTATAAATTAATTAAATATCCACAGGTATATATAAATACATACACATGTATATATATAAATGAATTAGCTTTACTCCCAAGCATGCAAGCAAAAAAATTGTTTGGGACAGCCCTGATCAGACCCCAGATGAGACAAGAAGTTAACGTTTGTGAACCCTAAGGTCCCTCTGACATAATAAATAGTGCTGTCAAACAATTCAAATATTCAATCACAATTAATTGCTTTAATGTCATAGTTAACTTCTAATTAATCACACATTCTATTCTAATTGTCCCTTGATTTCTTTTTGTCGCATTCATTTTCTTATTTTGTTGCTCTTATCAACATGGAAAAGTGGATTGGCTTGTTTTGTGCGAATGTTTTTTTTTTTTTTTAATTAAAAAC
>NW_022605589.1:617796-619044 GCF_008692095.1 Etheostoma spectabile | reverse complement strand
ACTATAGTGTTCAATTTCACACGTAACAATCTCACTTGGAGCAGTCATTCAAATAATCTCTCACACATCTCTGATTCAGCAGCATTCACAGTATTATCTGATCTTTTTCTTCTTCCATACATTTTTTGGTCATCTCTAACTTCTACATACGTGCTACAAAAAAACATTCAAATATCAAAATGTTCTTTAAGGAAATGATGGCTCCTTTTCAACTTTTGTTCTGCTTATTATACTTTTTAAAAATATCACCTTTTTTGATTATTTTTACATTAAAAGTTGAAAGGGAGAAGGCTTCAAATCCTTCAAATCCTCTTTAAAACTCTACTCCTTCTACATACTGTCACCTACAGACATCATTCCAACTTTAAACCATTCAGAAAACATTTACCTATTGAAAAAATATATCTGCTGCTTGATATCTTTTCCAGTTTTGGTGTAATTACCGTTAAAGTTTAGTGCTTTTTAGACTTTTTCTGTCTGGGGCTGCTTAGTGGGAGTGATGTCATAGCTAGAGGGCAGAGGAGAAATAGAAATCCTCTTAAAACCTTCTCTACAATTTTCTCTCACACCCACACTTCTTACTTGTCTTTCACAATTTATACGTCAAAACGTAGGTTTGCTTGTTTACTTTCAGCCAATGTGCTCATTTAAGAGATAGGAGTTATACATTTGGCTCGGTGAGCTTCCAAATGACAACAGTTCCAAGCATTCCTCCATTACCAGCCCATATTAAACATCCTAGACATTTCCTGGACGACACCACAGCGTACCAGTTCTACAAATCGGTTTTACTCACATTTTTTTATTTTATCCACACTAATTATATACCAATAATACATTTTGAGGCCTCTTTGAAGGGTGGCTAACGGGGCTGTTTAGTCTAACTAAATATCAAAGCCAGGGTAGGGCTTAATTACAGCTGAAAGAACCAGCTGATGTTATCCTTCACAATGACTCTGCACTTTTCCCCAGACATATTAATTATATTAAAATGAACAATAACAAATCAACAGAATTGATTTATATTATGATTAATGTAATTTTATTGTGTGTATTTGGGTTCCTGTATTTGTAATAGTAAAGTAAGCTTATTGAGATGAGTTAGTGAAGTTTGACACATACACAAAGGTCACTAGGGTTAGACATTGTTCAAAATCTTTCAATTCGGTGCCAATTTTGATACCTCAGTTTCAATGCAGGTTCCTTAAAGCAACACTTTTTGTAACTTAAAATAATGTTTCCAAAATC
>NW_022605589.1:617244-617786 GCF_008692095.1 Etheostoma spectabile | reverse complement strand
GTTCATCAACTCGTAACAGGGTGAACGGCACTCTGCAGTCACTTTGTGGCACTCTACCGGCTATAACCGCACTATGCAAGTTTGCTAGATCGGGTAGTGGATCTGTAGTTTGAATGAGACATAATGGGACAATTCCGCTTCCAACCTTTAGAGGGACCAAAGCAAGAAAAGTTCTCTAGTGTTGCTTAACGATACTTTTTTCAATACCATAAGTTTTAAAAATCCATTTCAACATCACCAAAAATCCATTTAACACAAAACTTTTCTCTTCCACCTTAATTGTGAATCAGAATAAAAAAAATCTGGTAACACTTAGAGTAAGACATATTAAAACTGAAAAGGGGATAGCAGATGGATCATTTGAGTAAGTTCATCATGAAGCCATACTGTAATTAACATATGTAGTCAACGTGGATCAATAATGTTCCACAAATAAGTGTTCCAATTGTGATTATGAAAGCTAGAAAAAAGTTCCTAGAGTGCAAAGGCTTTATTAATTAGGGGTCCAAGCCCGAGGATGCGTGCACCGCAGTAATCGCAAG
>NW_022605589.1:616742-617234 GCF_008692095.1 Etheostoma spectabile | reverse complement strand
GTTCACACAGCAGGGCTGTGGAACCCTATTGTTTTCGCTAGGATTCTTCTCCATTATTTTTCTTCTCCGGATAAAACTGCCGCTGCAGCCTAAACAGTACATGGTGGCGACGCGCCATTTTCAGGACTGGTCCAAAGCTCCGCAAAGACCTCAGCCGCAAAAAAAGGCCCCACTTCCGACACTAGGTGGCGCTATACCAGAAAAAAACGCGTTTTGCCCTATAACTCCCAAACCGTACATCGGATATTAAAAAACCTTAAATCCACGCGTTCCCTGGATCCTAATGAATCTCAGGATATAGGCCACGCCCACTTACGCCTATACTTTTATGCGTGAAAAATCGCGATTTATCAAAAACCAACTTTTTCGAACTAGACCGTGCAATGGATCAGCACGAAACTTGGCATATAGTATCTCCAGACCAACCTAACAAAAGTTTGCATAAAGATTATTTATAGAATAAAAAT
The DNA here is from genome assembly GCF_008692095.1 of Etheostoma spectabile. NCBI lineage: Eukaryota > Metazoa > Chordata > Actinopteri > Perciformes > Percidae > Etheostoma > Etheostoma spectabile. The sequence continues at coordinate 616,767 of NW_022605589.1, read as the reverse complement.
TGCGCATATTACGGGCAAACAAATT
>NW_022605589.1:616459-616732 GCF_008692095.1 Etheostoma spectabile | reverse complement strand
ACTATGAAAATATTAGCTTTGCCATATCTCTGCCAAAATAAATACTATCAAAGCCAAAGTTTAGAATATCACTTGCTATGACCCTCTGAGGCTCTCAAACAAATTTGACCAACATTGGCCACTAGGAGGCGCGATGAATACAAAAAAATTGTATTTCTCATGAACCGCTCATCCGAATTCTACAGAATTTGATGGATACCATCTAGGCCCACTCCTGAGGTGGTCCTCACAGTGGGGTAGGGATTGGTGCGCTCCCCGGGTCGCTGGGGACGA
>NW_022605589.1:615550-616449 GCF_008692095.1 Etheostoma spectabile | reverse complement strand
GAGGCTTGGACCCCGTTGAAACTGCGTGCAGTTCTAGTTATTTTTTATTGTTGAGCAGAAGTCATTCGAATGGATCCATGTTCACGGCTTTCTTTAACAGAACCGTGACCTCTTAACCGTGAGGTCAATAACAGATTTTCTGATGCTACAATGGATAATAAGCATTGTTCATACTTTATACAGAGTGAGCAACAGCTTTTTGTGTAAAAATATACATTAACTGACCACTGCTTTGAGCTGAAACCGTCATATTCATACCATTCAAGGATTAGGCAACTAACCATTTGCACAAATTAACCGTTGTACTCTTTGCCTTAAAAGTAAGCAGAAGATAATGTTACTTAGGAAATTTACAATAAAGACCCATTTTCTACAACGCTAGAATATGTTGCATAAGTTTCTCTCTCTCATGGGCTAAAATATTAATTTCTTAAGTCATATTCACTTCCACTGCTCGCTTTTAATGCAAAGTGTACAACTGTTCATTTTTGCAGTGACTCATTGAATGGTTTCAGTTAAGAGCTGTAGTTCTTGAATGTATATTTTTAGACTATCATTCAGTTGGTCTGCTATTATCCGTCACAATATTTTTTAGATTAACAAAAACTTTTTTTTAAAGGAGAGGACAAGTTCCTTCCTCACATTTTATGTGTTTTGTTCCTTTGTATATAGAGTATGGACAAAGAAAAGAAAAGACACTGAAGAAAACGGGCTCTAAAATCTAGAAACTATTAAGATACTTAAGTGATAAATATAATGCACAATGTAAACATGAATGTAACAGTATATATTCATCATTTATTTCACCCAGTAAAATATCAAGTCTCCTTGTTGTTACATTAATGTACAGTCCCTGACAAAAGTCTTGTCGCTTGTGTACAAATTGACCTGAAGTGCCG
>NW_022605589.1:615427-615540 GCF_008692095.1 Etheostoma spectabile | reverse complement strand
AAATATATTTCTAATCAAGATTTATTTACAAGAAATGGCTCATTTTAATCCAGCTTTAAACAGCTTTTGTAATAATGTTTCAGTGCAAAAAGAAACTGTCAAAAAGTATTCTA